>NW_010240401.1:2748-16165 GCF_000690775.1 Eurypyga helias | reverse complement strand
TTGGTTTATTAATATCCCAAGTCTTGCAGAGCAGGGGAAACCCGATTCTCATCCGGCCCTAAAAGCACCTGCAGCTCTCTGCCAGGGGAAGCAGGGAGGGAGGGTACTGACCCGGGGCTTATCCCTCCGCCGGGGGTCCCAACCCATGATCCAACATCTTCCCTCGTCCGCAGGTGAGCGACGGGAGCCTGACAGTGCTCTCTGTCAGTCGGGAGGACAGGGGTGCCTATACCTGCCGGGCGTACAGCATCCAGGGGGAAGCTGTGCACACCACGCGCCTGCTTGTTCAAGGTGAGACCTTCCAGCCCCTCCGTCTCTTCCTGGGTCGATGGCATCCCTGGGGGGGCTGGGAGGGGGCTGGCCGCGGTCCCACCCAAGAGGGAGGACCCACAAGCCCTGTGGGCTCAGCATCATGCTGGCTTCACATCCCGCTTGTAGGATGGAGAAATCCAGTTAATTGGGGCAGCGCGGTGGCCGTGCGGACAAACAGCTGGGCCCCTGTGGCAGCTCGGTTTTGTTCGGGAAGCGGGGAAAAGATCGAGGCTGTCACAAAGCGCCTTGTCGGATAGCGGTGATGCATGGCAGGCCTCTCGCTCCTCGCTCCCTCCTTTATTAAATAAATCTTTAATCAGGTCAACAGCTACCAGCGGAGAGGAGAACGTGGGGTGTTCTCTGCTCTGCTTGCCATGGCTGTGGATGCTCATGAGCTCACTGCTGTCTCCCGGCAGTTTTTCCCCTGGGCTTTTTCCTCCGCGGGTGATGCGATCCTGGAAATGGGTTTGGGATGAAGAGGTGTGAGCTCACCTGCCCTGGGAGAAGCAGAAGCCCATTGGTGCAGGACTCCCTCCCCAAAGTGACAGAGATGGAAGGGAGAAGGGTCTGGGATTAACAGGTCCACTGTGCTCCTTAAGGGCAGCCCCGTGATGGAACTGAGCCCGAGCAACCTTAGTGGGGACACCTCTACTGGTGGGGTGACGCTTTTCTCTCTTCTCCCTGCTCCAGGACCTCCTTTCATCGTTTCCCCTCCGGAAAACATCACAGTCAACATCTCCCAGGATGCGCTCTTCACCTGCCAGGCCGAGGCGTACCCCGGGAACCTCACTTACCTATGGTACTGGGAAGAGGAGAATGTCTACTTCAAGAAGTGAGTTTGCAGCCAATGGAGTGATGTGTCCTCCTCCTGGGGCCGCTGATGGTGCGGGCATTGCCCCGGAGTCTCCCTGCGATCCTCCTCTCTTCTCTCACAGCGATCTGAAGTTGAGGGTGCGGATCCTGATTGATGGGACGCTGATCATCTTCCGTGTCAAGCCAGAGGATGCTGGAAAATACACCTGTATCCCTAGCAACAGCCTGGGCCGCTCGCCATCAGCCTCTGCCTACCTGACGGTGCAGTGTGAGTGTGGGCAGCGGGGCCCGATCCCGAGGGATGGGGCTGGGATTGACAATACCCAGTTCTGAGACCGCCCCAGTAAGATACTGGGAGGCTCAGGTTGATGTGATGGGCGTGCAGTCATCCTCAGCGAAGGGTTGGGAGCATCCCGCGTGTTCTTGGAGATGGGCGATGAGGAAGCAAACAGCCTGAGCATCCCGTGCCAGTGTCCACCTTTGAAACGGGTGGTTTCTGACGAGGTAGGCACCTCACCATGGCTGCTGCTGGCACGCTGTCCTTTTCACCTGCCTGTGTCAGGCAGGGAAGCACCAGAACAGGGCTCTCCATCTCAGCTACCTACTTGAATTTTTTTGGTATTTATTATGGGGGCTCGTTCCCACGGCGTGGGTTTTCCATGAGCTCGCCGGCTAATGTGTACCGTATTTTTCAGGCCGTAACTGATCTAAACAAGCAGAGGAGAAGGGGCTGTAGCAGGAGCGTTGCTTCCCACGCTTGTTCTCTCGGGCTCCCTGGGCGGTAATGGGTAGTGTGCCACCGACGTCCTGTGGCATTCAACAGTAATGGCCTCAATTGCTGACGCTCGCAATTGCAATATTGCTCCGCCGTGAAAGGCTGCAGCAGGTTTATTTTATAATGAAAGACAGGCTGGAGCACACCGGGCTTGTGACTCGCGGTTTTAAGCCTGCCTTTGAGCTGCTGCTTGTGAACCTGGTGCTGGTTAGTGGGAAACCCCATGCCGTTGGGGAAGCTGCTATGGGAAGGGTTGGTAGGTCCGCTCGTTTCCATATGGGGATGGATGAAGGGGCAGGGGGGAGCTGTGACTGGTGCCGTGCCCAGGCAGAGGGCGTGATCTGGGGCTTGGATGCGCCCGGCTGGGCGGCACTTGGGAAAGCATGTGGCTTCAGACCATTAAATCTGCCCTGCCACTAATCCAGGAGCACTCATCAAGGCTTGATAGCTGTTAAAAATAGCTCTGATGGCAGGAAAACCAGCACTGGGACAATCTGCCAGTCGGATGGCCCCGCAAGGCATTGGCGCAAGGAGGTGCGCTTGGCGTTTGGTGCCGCAAACCCTTGGGATGGAGGCTTCCCACCGCAGCGGCCGTCGGACAGGGACACGGCTCTGGGTCATTAGTGAGCTGGGCTGGCCCCCAGCCAGTGACCTAGTAGTGAAAGGCTTGATCCCATTACCCTCTCCTGCACTGCCAGAACCCTTGATTACATTTCCTAAGAGGTGGAGTTAAGCGGAGGGGGATAAAGCCTGCTCCATATGCAGCGCTGGGCAATCTGGGTTACGGTGCCATTGCCGGGGGCGTGTGGTTTTTGGGAAGCCGTTGAGGGTTATGTTTCAGCAGGGAGGGTGCAGAGCTCCCAAACTTGGTAGCTTTTGCCCCAAGAAAGCAATAACGAAGGGGGCGCACCCACATCCTCCATCCCTTCCTCCTAAAAGCTTTGCCTTTACTTCCCAGCTTAGCGTTTTTAGATCAGCAACGCGGGGATGCTGCACCCCAAAAAAATGCCTTCATCCCTTAATGCAGCGTAAGCCCCGTCGGGATTTTCCCGTAACCTTGCGCTGCCGGTGTCTAGACGAGATTGTAGAAATACTCGCTCTTCTTATTAAAAGTAACTTTTTAAAAAAAAAAAAAAAAAAGCTTCTTATTAAAGAAAGTCTAGATTCTCTCCAACCCACTCGCACTTAATTAAAAAGCTCTTAGAAGCACTGTTAATGACACATCCTAGACTGGAGGATTGTGAGACGCCTCGCTGCGTGGGTGGCGCGGCGCAGGGAGGGTTGGGTACGTATTTTAAGCTTTTTGCATCCTGTTGGAAAGGGTGGAGGTGGTTGATGCTCAACATGACCCAGCCTCGGTGAGGCACAAGCTGCGAGTACAAACAGACAGGAGGTAAAAGCCCGGCCACAGATCCCAACTCCCGTCTCGGTGGCTGTGGTTGGTGTGTTTTAAGGCTTGGGAAGTTGGCGTTGTTTCCGTGGCCGGTGTGGAAAAGCAGGCCGTGGGGCAGGTGTGTGGCTTGCCGGATGTGCGCCGTGCATGTGTCCCGCAGGCTGAGCGTGATGGAGCAGGTTGGTGTGGATGGGAGAGCAGGCAGATTTAATGCTGCTTCTTAACCGCACCTTTTAATGAGCTCCAGGTAGGAACACCCTGTGCACGGATAAAGCCTCCCAGAAATGCCAGGTATTACGGTGGATTTGTCTGGAGCAAGCCTGGAGCTAACAGCCTGGGGGAGCCAGGGTGGTGTTTGGGTTTGGAATTCATTATGGAAGCACTGTAGATCCTCTGAAGTCAGGTGGAGGTAGGGCTCCTTCCCCATGCTAACGTTCTGCTGCTCTCCCAGATCCTGCCCGCGTGGTGAACATGCCCCCTGTCATCTACGTTCCCATCGGGATACACGGATACATCCGCTGCCCGGTCGAGGCGGAGCCCCCGGTCACTCTGGTCAAGTGGAACAAAGACGGACGTCCCCTGCGAATCGAGAAGGTAACGAAGCCCCCAGGGAGGGACGTGCGGGGGTGTTTTCAGGCCCTAGCATCGCTGGGCACTCTGCTGCTCCAGCCTCGTGGGTGGGATGACGCTGCTTTTCCTTATCAGCTGTGGGCAGAGTTAATTCGAGATCTTGCGTGGAGCCCTGTAGACCTGCTGTCTGCGTCTCCCAGACCTAATGCCTGCCACCCTCCAAAGCGACCTCCTGATGGCTCTGTTTTTGTATTTCCAAGGGCAGCTGATGGTTAAAAGACCCTTTTAACAAGTCTCTATCTTCCTGTAATCGTGGTTTGATAGTCTGAGCAAGAAGATTAGCCATTAAATATTTAAAGAAAACACTCAGTATTTTAAATATTTTGCTTAAATATTAACGATCCCAAGTCTTATTTCGGTTTTAACCTGTTGCTGCTGTGGCTCCTTGGTGCTCTCAGCCCCTTGGGTAGAGTTGTGCTACCAGAATGAGTTTTACTTCTTGTGTGATAGCTTGGGGTGTTAAATCTGGGCTACTTGAAGAATTGTGCATCTCCTGGGGATGTGGTGACAGCCTTGGGGTTTGGTGGGGGGCTTGGCAGAAGGGAAAATAATGACCTGGGGTGGGTGTAGGGATGTCAGCTCCCTCTTTCTCACTGCCACAGTATGCTGGCTGGAACCTGCTGGAAGACGGGTCGATCCGGATAGAGGAGGCAACCGAAGATGCTCTCGGCACTTACACCTGCGTGCCTTATAATGCCCTGGGTACGATGGGCCAGTCTCCCCCTGCCCGACTGGTACTGAAGGTAACTCACCTGCTAAAATCCTTGCTCCGCATCCAGTTGTGTCCTCCTGGCAGCTGGTCCCACGCTGAGGAGAGCTCCCGGGGTTGTGCGGGGTGCTGGAGCCCCGGGCCAGGCGGTGCGACTGCGTGAGAGCTCTGCAGAAGCATCTTAGGCTGCAGTGAGGCTTTTTGAACAGGGATTTTGCAACGTGCGTGTCGCTCGTTCTGCCTTGTGTTCAGCCCAGTGCTGCAGGGGAGGATGAGATGGGTTTTTTTTCTCCATGCTGCTTATTTGATGGTTAATTCTGTGCAGAAATTGAGGATTTACATTGCTTTTTTGAGCGCTTCTTTATGGAGTGACCATAAAGGGCTCTGTGGCCCCAAACTTACCTACTTTTCCACCTCAGCTTAACAAAAACCTCTTGCTCTGAGCCTCTTCTCTCATACCTGTGCTGAGAAAGGCCCTTGCCAGCATCCTTGAAGTGGAACAGCAGAGGTTTGAGCACAAGGATGTATCTGTGCCATGGTCAGGGATGTGCTTCCTACCGGGACAGGCAAACCTGGGGCAGCTGGAAATACCCCGCCGGAGCACTGGCTGGTATATGATGAGGCTTTGGTGTACTGGACCCAGGGTAGTTTGAGGAAACATGTCCCTGGGATGGCCTTTCTTTGCCTACAAAACACTTTACTCTGCTGACCTGGGTTTGGGTTCATGGAGGATTTTAATAAATGGATGATTTGAGCTCTGGAGATGCTCCGCGTGCTCTTGCTGTGTGCAGAGCCCGAGGCGTGCCGGGCTGCCGGCACGGCTGGGGTGGGAGCTGCTGCCTCTTCCTTCCCTGAACAAGAAGTCCCTGTCCTTGTGAGCGACGGTGATTCATGGTGTCTCATTGAAGCTCACATGAGAAGGCTTTGTGTATCATAGATACGCGCATCCGCGAGGACGGCTGTGGAGTCGATGAAATCAGGTTGATGTCTGAGATGTGGGTGGGTTTTTTTTCCTGTTTATCTCCTTAAAACCTAAACAAGGTGCCCTAGTGCAGTGGCTCTCGGGAGAATACTTCCCTTGGGGTGTGTAATTTCGTGTGTGGAGCCTCCTTAGCTCACGCTGTCCTCGCAATGCCTCGACCAAACCCGTGATTCCTTTGTTTTGGGAAAGGGCTGGTTTTGGTGCTGGGTAGCCGCTCACGTGCAGTGGGAGTTGGCGTGGGTTGATGCTTCATGCTTTTTTTCCCTTCTCTGCAGGACCCCCCCTATTTCACGGTGCTACCAGGCTGGGAGTACAGACAGGAGGCAGGGAGGGAGCTGTTGATTCCTTGCGCTGCTGCCGGAGACCCCTTTCCCATCATCGCCTGGAGAAAGGTACCCGGCCTGCCAGACAAATCTGCAGTGCCTTTGGCTTTTGGTGAATATTGCAGACAGAGAAGCCACACTCTGTCCCGGTAAGAACAAACTGCAGGTACAGCTGCTTCGCTTTGGGCTGAGCCACTGCCGTCCTGTCCCGCAGGTGGGTGGGGGAAGCCCGGCTTGTGACCACCGAGTACCTTAATCCCGTGAAACCCTCATGGCGGCATCTGCAAAGCCAGGTGCTGCCCCGGTCCCCCTCTTCTTCCTCGCTGGTGCTGCCCACAGGACACCCTCCTTGCCTGCCCTGCAAGGGGATCACCGGCAGGATGCGGCAGCCCCGGCGACGCCGTACTCATGGTGGGAGGGGATGTACCACCAGAGCGTGTCCGGGGGTCTTTCGGCTGTTTTGGCAAAGGGCTGGACCAGTCAGCGGCTGTTTCGCTGCCCTGTGACCTTGAAGACCCTGGGAAGAAGCTTTTTGAATGATGCTGGACTGGACGTGATGATTTCAGGATGCCCCTTTCCGTAAAGTAGGGCAGGATCAGGCATGGTGGCACAGCCTGGAGTCAACCAGGGCTTTCCAGTCCTCCTCCAGCTTTCTCCTTGCTTCCCACCTTTACTGCTCCTCTAGGAAAGCCACCGTGCAGGGGACCTTTGGGGCTCCCTGTCTGGATCTTCTCTCCAAGCCTCATGTCCCCGTCTTAGGGCTCCGAGAGTGAGTGGGGTCCCTGTCTCACCCAGTGGACACTGTCCTTGAGGTGTGTGAGGTGCTGGATCTCTTTTTACCAGCACGAGGAGGACCATGGCTGCACAGATGGCAAGTGACCTGCCTAAAACTTGTTGGCCAAATGGCCAGTCTTTTTCTATATCCTATTTTTCCTTCCCTTGTCCTGACATTCTGACTGGGGTTTCTTTTCAGCCCCTCTTGTGTCTTCTGGTAGTCCTCTTCATGTCAGGACTCTGGGTTTATCCTCCCTGACTCCAGTCAGGGCTAGCTTGGGCTGGGCTGTTTCCAAGGGCCAGAAGCAAGCTCCCTGTCAGCCCATCACTCTCTTGAAGGACTCCCAAAGACTTGGGCTTGGTGCTGGTAATCCCACACGCTCCCCTGCTCATGCTGCATGGCGTCGAGCTGTGGGTCCATCGGCTGAGAGCCCAGAGCGAAGAACAGCTGAAGAGGACTTGAGACAATGTGGGATTTGCCCAACTCCGGCTGGTGGGCATGGACACGGATTGTTAGAAGATCCATCTTTGCACTCGGCTTGAATGCTCCTGGGCACCTCCACACATCCCCCTGGGACACTGTGAGGGGTCACATGCGATGTGAAGGGTCCTGCGTCTCCACTGCCGCTGTCTGAGGGGCATTTTGGGGCAGCTGCTGTGGCAGGCGGTGCCCTCCCTGTCCTGGGAGGGTGTTTGCTGGGCAATACGCCTTCCTTGCAGCGTTTTCGGCTTCAGATGCTGGAGGTTGAGCCCTGGCACCGGGGCTCGGTGTCCGTGCGAGCGCCATGGGGGTTTTCCGCTTGCGTGTGAGTGCCGAGCATCACCCTCCCTGACGCATGCCTCTCGCGTTGCCCCGCCAGGTCCTCTCGAAAACGGGGGAACCGGCTGCCTTGCCACGACTGGACAGACCAGATCCCTTGCCGGTGGCCGGCGGTGTCCCCTGGGCCGCGCAGGTAGCTTAGTGACCCCGCTGCCGTCTCGCCCTGCTCCGTAACCCGCTTCTGAGTCCTGTTGTGTTTTTCCTCTCTCTTTGCCCGGTTTCCCCTGTTCCTTGCCCAAGGTAGGGAAGCCCAGCAGGAGCAAGCACAACACGCTGCCTGGCGGCACCCTCCAAATCCGCTCCCTCGGCAAGGATGACCACGGCGATTTTCAACATCGTCGCGAGCATTACTGCCAGCACCCACCTCACCGTCGTAGGTACGGCCAGGGCGTGGGGACGGCTCCCTGGGTGGGGTCCTCCAGGCGGCGTGTCGGCACGGAGGTGGGAATGCTGCCCGTGAAGAGCAATGTCTCCTTTAAATGTTATTTACTGGTGGAGCTGGCTTTTTCTGCGCTGTTATTTTGGCCGCCCGTGGGCTCAGCGGTCCTGCTGCTGAAATTCCAGGTGGCCTTTGCTTAGTGCAAGAGGAATCCCCTGGAATCACAGCTGGCACCAACCCCCTTGCCTTTTCCAGCCAGCCCGTGCTCTTGCTCACCCTTGAACCCCTCCCTCTCCCTCGGCAGGCACAAGCCCTCACGCCCCGACCAGCGTGCACGTGGTGGTCGCCATGACCTCTGCCAACGTCTCCTGGGAACCCGGCTACGACGGTGGATACGAGCAGACTTTCTCAGTTTGGTACGGCCCTCTGTGAGTCATCCTGGCATGCTTTGCTCTCTGCTTCTTTTCCTTCCTAGCCGACCCGAGCTTGGAGCAGCCGAGGGGGAGGAGGAGGGTGGCGAGGGTGACGTGCCTGGCTCTGCCTGTGGGCGTTACGGGGCTGAGCCTTGGAGAGACGGGTGGTGGGGGGATCACGTAGTTCCATGTCTCCTCTCCCTTCTGTGCTAGCCAGTATCTCCGTCTGCCCCAGCAGGTTTTATTCTGCTTATGGTACAAAGGAGATGCTTTGCATTTGTGTAACTTTGCCTCTGGCATCTAATTTCAAGATAAACTGTTTATGAAGCTTAACAGCCAGGGAGAGGATGGGAAATGCAACCTGTACAGAGCGCGTCCTGGAAGAGCTGTGACTAAGCAGAAATGATCTCTCTGTGCTTGGGGACTCTCTGGAGGTGGTTAAATCTCTGGCTGAGCTCACAACCAGCCATGTGAGATGCCGGCCGGGTCTGAGCCTCGCGGGGCTTTGCTCCTCTGCCAGCCTGTGCTACCCGGTACCCAAAGCCGGTGGGTGCATCTTGGCTCTCCCTTGGGGCAAGGGAGGGGGAAACGTAGCTGCAGCAAGGTCAGGGTTTTCTGTGGGCTCTGCGCTTGCTCTTGTCTTCCTCTGCGGAAGAGCCATCCTTGGAAATGTGGAGAGGATGTCTCCTTCCCTTCCCAGGGCTGGGCTGGCATTCTGCAGCCTTTCTTCTTGCTCTGTCTTTCCTTCCTTGCCTTAATTTGCCCCGATGGAGACCGCTGATAGCGCGGAGACAGCGGAGATGCTGCCTGTAATGATTTCTGCCCGGCTCCAGCCTGAGGCTGGATGCTTGTGGGGTGGGGCTGGACAGTCTGTTGGGGGAGGAAAAAGAAGAATGAAGGAGTGAGCAGAGCAGTGCAGACCTTGCTCTGATGGAAATGTCCTTGGGACTGAGTGGTTAAACCTCCCTGCGCTGAAATGTGGCTCACCTTGGAGGGAGGTGGCAGCTCTTGCTCTGCAACCTGCTGCTGAGTTCCTGCCTCCTCGAGGCTCTTCCAGGGCTGGGAGAGCAGCCAGCAGCGGGGAAGGGTGTTTGCACCAAGCTTGTCTTAAGGAATTGGGTGCTGTGGGGACATGGGGTAGGGAGGCAGAGACCTGTCTTGCCCTGACTGTAGGGTTGTGAGCCCTGGGGGCTGTGCTGCTCCCTTGGATCAGGGACAGTGCTGGGACATCTAGTGCCGTTGGAGAGCTGCCCATCTGTGCATTTTCCTCCCTGCTGTGGCTATGGGATGCTCAAGCAAAACATGGCTTCACCTCCTATGGAGTTCTGCTCCCTCCTCTGTGGTTGTAGGCACTGGGAATGCGAACCCTCTTCCCCAGGGATGGCCGGGGCCACTGCAGCATCCTGCTTGCATACACCCTCTCCCTCGGCAAGGACCATCTCCCATCCCTGGGGACCGTTAGTGCTGCCTTCACCCTCCGCTCTCCTCACCCTCAGCCCCTTGCCGGTGCGTGCCTGCCCGCAGCAGCGCTGGGGAGAAGGGATGCGAGGGCCGTGGGGTTAAATGCTGCAGGGAAACGCGCTCGGGGCAATGGGCTCCTCTGCTGCAGTGGCGAGGGACCCTGGGAGCTGTATTCCCAGCTGGAGCTGCAGTGGTACGGAGGCTTTCCTGCCCGCAGCCGCTTGGTTTGGTGGAGGCACGCTGCACATGCATGGCTCTCCACCGACCTGCTTGCTGCCATAGCTTGCTGCTGCTTCTCCCGCCTCATCTTTGCTCCTTTTACAGCGGCATTATTTGACTTTGCTCCATCTTTTACTTCCTACTCGGTGGATTTACCTGGCTGTATGCTGGTGGCTACAGATATGCCTGCTCACCGATGCAGTAATCCTTCCCAAATCCTCTGCGGACACCACCGAAACGTGCAGCTGAGGGCTGCGGCTCCCTAGAGCTTCCCAGCGGCATTATGGCTTGTGGAGGTGGTTGCTGTGGGATCTTTTTTCACCCTGGGTTTGGGGGTTGGACCCCAGCAAAAAGGCTGTGTCCTGCGCTCCTTGCAAGTGCCGCTGCTGTGCTGCTCAACCCTGAGTCATGCCCTGGGCTGTGCAGGCTGCCCCTGACCTGTGTAAATGTGGCAAAAATGGTGATTTAGTTCAATGTCTCCTGTGGGATTGCACATGGAGGGCTACAGGTGAGGGAAAACTTGGCTCTGGCTCTGGAGCTGTCGAGGTATAAATGGGAACAGGGCCTGTCTCCCGCTCCAGCCGTTCCCTTTGCAGCACTCACCGGAGTGAAAATGTGCCAGCTTCCACTTTAGCCATGGGATCTGATGGAGATAACCTCAGAGCGGGGCTGCTGGCACTGCCTCTGTCCCTGAACCTGCTCAGAGGGTGCACGGCAGAGGGGAGGGCTGGTGGCAACGTCCCTATGAGCCAGGGGACGCTGGCGTGGCACGAGGGGGTCGTGCCCCGTGCCTGGCAGTCCTTGTGTGCGCCGTCCCCGAGCTAGCTCTTGGGTGGCGAGTGGCTGCCCCATGTCCATACACATCGCTGCTGTCAAACCAAACCATCGCTCGGGAAAGCTCCATTTTTGCTCAAGAAGTTAATGCTGCCTCTTTGTCCTCCCTGTCGAAGGCACCTTCCCTGAGGATGCTCCCTTTTCTCTCGGCAGGATGAAGAGAGCCCAGTTTGGCCCCCACGACTGGCTATCTCTTCCTGTGCCAGCTGGTTCCAGTTGGCTCGTGGTGGATACCTTGGAACCGGAGACTGCATACCAGTTCAGTGTCTTGGCTCAAAACAAGCTGGGTACCAGCTCCTTCAGTGAGGTGGTCACTGTGAACACTCTAGGTAGGTCCTCCTGGGCACAGGGGGAGGAGAGGGAAGGGATGTGGGAGGACCGTGGGGAGAAGCAGCCCTTTGCCTTGTCCCTGTGTCTGGGGAGGGTGTGCAGCAGCAGTAATTTCTAGCCGTGTAGAAGATAGTAGAGGGTGCTGGGTGAAGCTTGTAGACTTTGCTTGGATGCAGGAGGCTCTTGAAAGCTTGTTCTCAGAGACAGCGTGGGAGAGCTGTACCAGTCACCTTTCAGATCTTCCTGAAGTTCAGCTGGGGTCAGGAGGTATTAATAGAGCACAAAATCACTTGCGTGCAGCTCAGAGCGGGAGCTAACACAAAGGGCCTTGCGCTGGTACCTGCCTCGGGGCTGTCTCCGGCAGAGGTGGGGGGAAGCAGGAGGGTTTCTAAGGCTGTGCCTCTTTGCTTGCACTCACTGCATCGTTAGTCCCCTGCCTTTTGGAATACTGCTTTTGTATCTCTGAAATAAGGCAGCACGCACCCGAGACGTGCCCTAAACTCCGGGCAGGTGGGAATGGCTGCGGGGGTCCGCCGGCCACGGATGGGGCACGTGTGGGGGAGCATCCTCCGCCCTTCCCCCTCAAAGGTGTCCCTGTCCCATGTGCTTTGCCTCCAGCATTCCCTGTAACAACTCCAGAACCTCTGGTGTTGGTTACCCCACCGAGGTGCCTAACAGCCAACCGGACACAGCAAGGCGTCCTCCTGTCGTGGCTTCCTCCCGCTAACCACAGCTTCCCCATCGACCGCTACATCATGGAGTTCCGCGTCGCGGAGAGGTGGGAGATCTTGGACGATGGCATCCTGGGGACTGAGAATGAGTTTTTTGCCAAGGACTTGTCCCAGGTAAGCATGGAGATGCCCATACCCCATACCTAGGTGTTGCGCTGCTCTGGGGAAGCTTTTTGGTGTGGCTCGGTCCCCGTGCTGGGGCCTTCAAGGATCTGGGCAAGGTTGGAGGCTGTGGTGTGGGACCTGACAGTTGTGCTTGGTGTTTCAGGACACCTGGTACGAGTTCCGGGTCCTGGCAGTCATGCAGGATCTCATCAGTGAACCCAGCAACGTTGCTGGCGTGTCCAGTACAGGTAAGGAGTGCCTCCTTCTTCTACCCCTCACTGTGGGAGCATCTCGGTTTCCGCTAGCGCTCGGGTCAGGCATCAGCAGTTGCTCACAACAGCCGTGGCTGGTCCTGTGCCTTTGCCTGAGACGCTCGGGCTGCGAGCTGGGCTGACGGGCACACAGCTGCGATGGGTGTCCCAGGCACGCTCCTGGCCCCGTGCCGCCTCCCAGTGCAAACCGAGCGGGCAAGGACAAACCGCCCCGTTTAGTCCTTCCCGCCGTGCGCGGTGTTGTCGGGTGGCCGATGGCGCGGAGTGGCTCTGCGGGGTGCCTGGAGAACAAAGCTCCGACCGGGCACTCTGCAGCTTGGTCATAGGAATGAAAGGTGCAGGGAGGGAAATGCAGCACTGCAGTGCGGAGTCCAAGTGGGGAAAAAAAAAAAAAAGGGCTTTGCAACAGGAGACTGCAGCGTGCACGCGTGCCTGGGTCCAGCTCAGAGGTTGCCCCTGGAGTGAGGGACGGATGAGGATGTGATTGTGATGGGGAAAGCGAGGGCAGCAGGAGAGGGGGATGTGGTGAACCCTGCTTTTATGGCGCTGGTGGAAAAGCCGAGGAGCCACCCAGCTCCGCTCTGCGCAGGCATGCAGCGGTCTCTCTCTGCCCTCAAGTGGTGCCGGCACGGCGCGCAGAGCTGCTGCCTGCTTGTCTGAGCCTGCCTGCTGCTGGCTGCCTGCCCTTGCTCCTCTCACACAGTGTTCTTGATGAGGTTTGGCAGCGTGCAGGATAGACGGTGCTCCCGGCAGACGAATGCGCGCTGACCCGGCGTGCAGGGTTTGCATCCACGAAAGGCTGCGGGTGGTTGGGCTGCACTTAGGAGTTGAAGAGGTGTGGGGAGGGTTTGGAGCCCAGTTTTCATGAGGGCTGAAGTGTGTTGCACTGATGCACAGGAGAAAAAACCTTGTGCTGCTACAGCCTGACCTGCCACAGGTTATTCAACCAGGAGATAACAGTAGTTTTGATGCAGCTGTGTACACTTTTCCATAAATATGTGTTTGTCTGGAGTCTTCTTCCCTGGGGTCCATCAGCTAAAGCAAAAAGGTTTATCTGGTGCGAGGTCACTAAACCCCTTGGCAGTGGCCTGCAGCAGCGCCGTCTGCTCTCCCCATGTGGGCTGGGTTGGAAGTGTCTTTAT
>NW_010240401.1:352-2735 GCF_000690775.1 Eurypyga helias | reverse complement strand
CAGGAATGAGCAAGTTGCCTTGCACCAAGAGAGCTTTGCCCTCTGTGCTGCAGCAGGTCCCCGGGGAAGGCAGCACACTGGAGGCGTGTGTATAACACCCGATGGTCGTTTCTTATTCCCCCAGACGTATTTCCTCAGCCTGACCTGACGGACGAGGGTCTAGCCCGCCCGGTGCTGGCTGGTATCGTTGCCACCATCTGCTTCCTGGCTGCTGCCATCCTCTTCAGCACACTCGCTGCCTGCTTCGTCAACAAGCAACGCAAACGCAAGCTCAAGCGCAAGAAAGGTGAGCCCATTCCTGGTGTGCTGGCTTCCTTCCTCCCTTCCCTCTCCTCCTCATTTCTCCTCCCTGGATGTGTTGTGGTGGTAACCTTCTTCCCTGTCTGTCTCTTCTTCCGCCTGTGCGCGTCCTCAGGTGAAGCCCTGACTTCATCCCTCGCCAGTGCCTGAAAGTGCCCGTGGTCGGGAGCGGGAGAGGCAGGGTGGGTGAAGAGGCGACAGAGAAACTAGCCTGGGAATTCCGAGGGAGCGCTCTTGCGTGGTGATAACTCCTAGAGCTGGGGCTTTAGGGCTGTGGTGTCCTCTGGGCCAGAGATGGGGAGGATCACTCACCTCCCTGAAGTCCCCCCCCCTGGAGCTGGCTCTCCTTCCCAGAAGCTGGGACTGCTGCTATGTTGCAGGAGCGGCTGGTAGGGAAAAGGGGGGCTGGGGAGCTGGAGAGGGCAGGGGAATCGGCTCCTTCTCCTCTAGCCTGTGAGGCTGCGGCAGCAGGACGGGCAGGACCCTGTGACGGGAGCTGTTTGTTGTCAGCAACCATTAAAGCACTGGAGCAATGAAACCTTGGCCTCTTGTTGAGTGTCTTTTTGTTGTCTTGATGTTGAGTTTGTCTTGTCTCTGTCATGTTGCGCCTCCTTAGCGTTCTCTCTTCTTTCCCCTTTTTATTCTCTTCCAGACCCTCCTCTCTCGATAACCCACTGCAGGAAGAGTTTGGAGTCCCCGTAAGTATCATTATTAGACGTGACACCAGGCTGTGGGTCTTCAAGGTGCCTTTTCCTACCGTAGTTGCAAGGCTCAAATGGAAATGTCTGGCCTTGGTTGCTTCTAACGAGTTGGTCTTGGCATTCCCCGAATGTGCGGGAACACGGTGGCTCGCGAGGGACAAACGGGCTTTGGAGCAGAAAGCAGCAGGGACAGACGCAGCAAACTTTAAAAGCTGACCCTGTTGGGTCTGTGGACGTGGACCAAAGCTGGAGTTGACTGGTGGGACTCAATCACAGCTTGAAGGGGGCTCCTTAGAAGACTGGCTAGACTCAAACTGCCTGTGCAAGCTTGGTCTAGTTTGAGTCATTTGCTGCTGGCTCTGTTTCTCTTGGGAAATTCAGAGAGCCTCACACGCAGATCTCTTCACATGAGGAGTGCCCCACTGAAGCCTCTTTCCACACATGCCCAAAGGTGGTGGAACGTGGTGCTTGCAGAGCCCATCGAAAGCAAACAGCTGCTAATCAGCGGGAGCATCTTCCGCACGGGAGCCTGAGATGCCTCGTATGCTTTGGCTGCTGGTCCATTGCAAAACATCCTGGTGCTGGTGGATCTTAATCTTGCTTTCTTCTGGTGTGTCCACTGCACTGTAATAACCATGTC
Source organism: Eurypyga helias (assembly GCF_000690775.1). Classification (NCBI taxonomy): domain Eukaryota; kingdom Metazoa; phylum Chordata; class Aves; order Eurypygiformes; family Eurypygidae; genus Eurypyga; species Eurypyga helias. The sequence continues at coordinate 1,094 of NW_010240401.1, read as the reverse complement.
TGCACCGTCCTGGTAGGATTTGCTGCTTATCGCCTTGCAGTCCTGTTTGTCTGAGGGCTCTGGCTAAGGATGAGTGAACTGTTCTGATGCCCTCTGCCTTTTGAGGTGCTCAGCCTTAAATTTGTTGAGACCAGGGGAAAAATTGGTTTGGAATGATCTGTCAGCATCTCCCAGGGAGATTGAGTTCTGCAGGAGGGGACGTTTGCCTAATGTCCCTCCTGCCAAGGGCTTTCCCGGGCATGGATAGCTCAGGTGAACGTAGGGAACTTTTGAAGGAGTTGCGAGTGAGCCCTGGATCTTGTCTTTCATCTCGCTGGGGCTGTGGAGCTTGTTGCAAGGGGTTGGTGGGAGCTGCCTGCCCTGGGGAGGATGCTGAGCATACTGAGCTCCATTCCCAAGGAGCAGGGATGTGCGCTGCTGCTGGTCCTCTGGCCTGTGCCGTGGCTGGGCAAGGCTCCGCTGTCCTGGTTAGCACCCCCCAAATTTCTCCCAGCGGTTCCTCTTTTGAGAGCTGGTAGCACTTTGTTTTCTGGATCCAGCTGGTGGCTCTTCTGGGCAAGATCACATCCTTTCCCCTCCGGTGACCGACCCCTCTCTCGTTTTTTCTCCCCTGTGGTCCAGGTTGTCTTCCGGCAAGGTGAGTCCTGAGAGCATCCGCACTCTCCGTCCTCCCTCGGAGTCCTCTGACGACCAGGGCCCGCAGGCCAAGCGGATGCTGAGTCCCACCAAGGAGAAGGAGCTC
>NW_010240401.1:0-250 GCF_000690775.1 Eurypyga helias | reverse complement strand
AGCTCATCAGCCGCGGGCCGGACGGCCGCTTCGTCATGGACCCGGCGGAGATGGAGCCCTCCCTGAAGACACGGCGGATCGAGGGCTTCCCCTTTGTGGAGGAGACAGACATGTACCCCGAGTTCAGGCAGTCGGATGAGGAGAATGACGCCCCCGTTGTCCCGTCCTCCGTCACCGCCCTGAAAGCCCAGCTCACCCCTCTCTCCTCCAGCCAGGAGTCCTACCTTCAGCCACCAGCATACAGCCCCCG
>NW_010240400.1:58282-69621 GCF_000690775.1 Eurypyga helias | reverse complement strand
CCCAATCCCTGCCCTCGTCTTCCCTTCCTAATCTTAGAATTTCAATGTTTTCTGACTACCTTCTTTCTAAGAATATTTTCTAAGTGTAAAATAAACCTTCACCTTCATGAGACAGGATATCAGTTTGTTAATCTTCAGATATTTATCCCTCCGGTGTTGTTTTAACTTACTAAAACATATAGATGAGGGCATCACACAAAATTGGGATTTTAATCAGAGTCCTAGATATAACTATTAATGAAAATTTGAAGAAAAAAAAAAAAAACAACAAAACCAAAAACCAGCATATATGTAGGTGTTGTGACGTCTTTTGGAAGGATTATGCAGTAAGAAGCAAGAATGAAAAAATAAGGAAAAGGAAATAAGGTTGTCATGACATTTCTTAGTCTCTTGAATTTCTTTAATTTCCTTTCAAAGGTAAAACTGTAGGCCACGGGATTTATGTGTATTTTCCTTATCATTCTCATTTACCAAACAGCAAAGATATTTGAAATTGATACTTTTCCAGTTTGTAGGAGTAATAAGGTACTGGAGAGGGGTGGATTCATTTTATTAGGTAACTTATCTGTGACACCATTCCATACTTTTTGTCTTCTGAACACTCATCACTCTTAAACCAACAGAATTCCTGCATCTACTTCCAGATGTGACCAAACTCCAGATTACTTTGCATTGTCAGTTATGGCAACAGTAACAGAGACTAGTAAATCCAAATTCTTTTCTGGTATAAGCCTGTTAGCTCACTGGAATTATTCTTCTATGTAACTTGTCTAACAGCTATTTAAAGGAAAAATAGTGAGGCGTTACTACTATCAAATCTATTAGCCTTGCAGCTATAACTTAAGTATGTATTATAATCCAGCGGATAATGTAGGATACACTGCTAGACAACATCAGACTCCAGAAAAGAAAGCTAGAGCATTATTAACTAACATTATATTTTTTTTTTCTATGACTTTTCAGGGGTTGGCATGTAATATCCCAACTCCTCAAGTGTGTTTTTTAAAGGCTAAGTGATTTTTTTAAAAACACTTACATAATTTATCTTGCAAATGCATGATTGTTGCCTTAGAGACATCATGATCTATCACTGATTACAGTCTACAGTTGTAATACTCACTTTGCAAGATGGGAGATGACCTTCAATGTCTGCAGTCACAGCCATACCTTGGCAAGTGCACAGTATTTAAATTCCTAGAGGGGAAGAATACGAAAGTTAACGACGGAAAGCACTATACAGTAATGTGCCAAATATCTTACTTTTCAAGAAACCATGGAAAACAGATTTTTGAATAACTTGATAGTGTTCACCAAGTTCTTGCTGTGATGGTTAACTTCACATGGAATGCTTATTGGTGCATAGTGCAGGATATCTGCTTTTCTGACCTGAAGGTATAAAAATGACAGGAGTAAAACAGATTTAATGAATGGACTCCTGCAGCAATAGGCCTGCCATCCAAGAAGAGTGAAAAAACTTGTTAGTGCTTAACGAGCTCTGAAAACATTTCTTTTTTCTTGCTTCAGTGTATTCTTTTTCTTTTCATTTTTTGTAAGTAGAAACATCTTGTAGTGGTTGTCCCTCTAATGAGTATATCTAGGGGAACTGTACTATTTCTTCTTTGAGAAAGGTGAGGTAGGGGCTAGCAGGGTAGAAAGGAAGCAGATGGTTTTCACAATCAAACATGTTTCTTTCAAAAAGAATGTTTAAAATTCTATTTTGAAAATGGTTAATTGAAGTCATGAATTAGCTACACAGTTTGGCCATCAAGGCATACTGGTAGGAACACTAAGGGTTTGGAGGATGGTTGAGGAATTATGTATTGTGGCCAAAAGCAATGGATGTTGCAGATCTGGGCAAAGGGTGCTTACTTTCATTTGGAAAACAGAAAGGTCTATCCAGTGCTTAGTGCAATCAGTGGAGATCTTCCAGCTGGTTCTAATGGGAATTGCACTAGGTCCCTGTGCTTCAGTAAAACAACTGAATGTCATGGTTTAACCCCAGCTGGCAAATAAATACCATACAATTGCTTGCTCCCTCCCCCTTACAGTATGTTGGGGAAGAGATTAAGAAAAAGGAGATAACTCGTGGATTGAGACAAAGACAGTTTAATAGGTAAAGCCACACACATAACCAAAGCAAAATAAGGAATTCATTCACTACTTCTCATCGACAGGTAGGTGTTCAGCCATTTCCGGGAAAACAGGGCTTCATCACAGTTACTTGGGAAGACAAAATGCCACCATTCCAAATGTCCTTCCCTTCCTTCTTCTCCCAGATTCATATGCTGAGCATGATGTCGTATGGTATAAAATGTGGTTTGGGGGTCAGCTGTCCCAACTGTGTCCCCTCCCAAATTTTGGGTACCCCCAGCCTACTTGCTGGTAGGGTTGTGTGAGGAGCAGGAAAGGCCTTGACTCTGTGTAAGCACTGGTCAACAGGATCTGAAACATCCGTGTTATCAACACTGTTTTAGCACAAATCCAAAACATAACCCTGTACTAGCTGTTATTAAGAAAATTCACTCAACACCAGCCAAAACTAGTGAAGAAAAACTATAATTAAGACAATCCTTCCAAAAGCAATTTTGAGTACTTTCACTGCTAAAACCACAAAGAAGCTAAGAAGTAAGGATAAAGGAAAGCATAGTTCAAACTCTAAAGTAACTCCTAGATTTCTTTTCTGTAGAAAATAGTACAACGAAAGATGCCTAATGCACCTCTGTTTTGAAATTAAGAGCTATACACATTTTCCTGTTTTCCTATCAATTTGACACAAGATATGAAGATTTAGGATGTGTTTTAGGCCCTTGTAATGGAAAAAAATAATTCATACAATATGGAAGACAAACTACTGTGTGAGATATTCTTTCTAAGAAAATAAACACAGCAATAATTCAGAAATTTCTCATTACCCTTTTAAAGTGTCCTTAAATTACAGCTTATAATAAAAGGTGATCTCAGGTTATATTCCTCTTTTGGTTCAGAACATAAGTGTGCTTAGATCTGCTATCTGAAATTTAAAAAAAAAAAAGTTTCAATGAATAAATATAATCAAAACAATATGAGGAAATTAAAATTGAGAGTCAAACAAGGTATAAAATGTGAAAGGGCCCAATCTAGGCTTCAGCTGATAAGGAACTGCTGCTGCATAGTGTGTAAGAAAAAAAATCAGAACCCCAAATAACAGTTTCATTACAATTCCTTTTAAGATACATTAGAGAGATTTATTCACAGAGTTTTTTTTAATTTTTGATGTTTCCAGCAAAAGACTTAAGGGACTGTGATGATTGTCTGTCCTGCATCTACCTAGATAATTCTTGTGACACAATTAATCCATGTAAATATAATTGTACCTCCATAAACACAAAAAACTTAAAAAATAATTATTGGCAGGTTATAACTACATTTATAAACTCAGTATTTACAGTATCTGTGCTGTGAGAGAGTAAAGAAAATTCATTTAAGGGCTGTTCCAATATTATCTTTTTTATGTCCCTTTATGGAATACCTTGTTGTTAAACCTGGAGGCACAGAGAATTTGAACACTACTCCCATCCACTGCTTGGCACCATCTTCTGAGATGATAAGAGTAGTGCAGATATCAAACTCCCTGTGTAGACTGTCTTCTGCAAAATCTTTGTTGATCCAGATCTACAATCTGATTTTGAAAATAATTTTGCAAGTCACCTGTTCATATACAATAAAAGCAGAGATACATACTTTACAGTCTTCCAAAAATAATTACTTTCAATTTAGGTAATAAAAAATGTGTGTTGCAGATGAAGTAGAAAAACATCATTTGCAGACATGCTTTTCACACAGACGCACAGAGTGTTAGGGGTTGGAAGGGACCTTTAGAAATCACCTGGTCCAATCCTCCTGCCAGAGCAGGATCACCTAGAGTAGATCACACAGGAACAAGTCCAGGTGGCTTTTGAAAGTGTCCAGGGAAGGAGACTCCACCACCTCTCTGGGCAGCCTGTTCCAGTGTTCTGTCAACTCACAGTGAAGAAGTGTTTCCTCATGTTCAGGTTGAACCTTCTGTTTTCCAGTTTATGGATACTGCCATTGACCTTCTTGGCCATGAGGACATACTGTTGGCTCATGGTCATCTTCTTGTCCACTAGGACTCCAAGGTCCTTTTCCCCAGAGCTACCCTCCAAGAGATCAACCCCCAACCTGTACTGATACATGGGGTTGTTCTTCTCCATATGCAGTACTTTACACTTGCCCTTACTGAATTTCATTAGATTTCTCCCTGCCTCCACCCGCGCCAGGTCATGCTGGATGGCAGCACATCCTTCTGGTGTGGCAGCCACCTCTCCCAGTTTGGTATCATCAGCAAATTTGCTGAGAGTACATTCTATCCCTTCATTTAGGTCATTGATGAATATATTGAATAAGGTTGGACCCAGCACTGACCCCTGGGGGATGCTACTAGCCACAGACCTCTCTGCCCCATTGACCACAACTGTCTGAGCATTTTCCTCCAGCCTTTCCTCCTTTCCTCCTTTCAGATTGCTCAAACATGACTTCCCCATGTTGAATCCATGCTGACTACTCATGATAAGCTTCCTTTCCTCAACACGCTTTGAGATGGCCCCAAGAACAAGTTGTTCCATCATATTTCCAGGGATGGAGGTGAAGCTGACCAGTCCATAGTTACACAGGTTCTCTTTCTTGCATTTTTTGAAGATTGGAGTAACATTGGCTTTCCTCTAGTCCTCAGACATCCCTCCTGTTCTCCAGGACTTTTCCAAGATTATGGTGAGTGGCATAGCAATGACTTCTGCCAGCACCCTCAGCAGTCATGGGTGCATCCCATCATGGCCCATGGGTTTGTTCATGTTCAGTTTGCTTAATTGATTTCTAACCAAATCCTCTTCAACTGAGGCAAAACCTTCCTTTCTCATGACTTCCTCTGTGGCTTTCAAGCTCTGGGATTCCTGAGAGCTGGTCTTAACAGTAAAGACCGAGGGAAAGGTGGCATTCGGTAACTCTGCCTTCTCTAAATCCTCGGCCACCAGGGCACCCACTTCATTCAGCAGTGGGCCCACATTTCCTCTGGTCTTCTTTTTTCCTCCAATGAACTTGAAGTCTTTTCTTGTTGTCCTTGACCTCTCTTGCCAGTTTTAGTTCTAAGGAGGCTTTAGCTTTCTTTATCGCATTCCCTGCATCCTCTGACAATATTTTTGTGTTCTTCCCAAGTGGTCAGCCCCTTCTCCCATGTTATATATACTTTCTTTTTTCTGCTTAAATTTATTCATTAACTCCCTGCTCATCCATGCAGGTTTCCTAACTTGATTTCTTACGGCTGCCTACCCTTCTAAACCAGTCTTTTTTGTTTGTTTTGTTTTTTAATCATGAAAACCCTCTCTCTTGCTGGCAGTCTGAGCTCTTGACTGCTGACACAAGTAAAGACACTTTTCTCATATCTGGTTCTCCTTATCTTCTCTTGTGAGTTCCTTCTGGGCCTTTAGCTTTTCTTGTTTCTTAAGACACAGCAGTTATTGCTTGATCATTTAATTTTGCTTGTGAAAAATATTTTTCTCTTCATTCCACATTCCCAAACAAAAGTTAAAGGAAATTGGTACCACCTAGTTCTCTTCAGATGTCTCTGTATGAGTAGAAAAATACCAGGATTTAAGGTTTTTGAGATACAAAGACATGGCTTATGTCGGATACTGTAAGCACAAAGAGAGCTGAAAGTGCATGACTTTCCCAAAATGAGCAAAATTAATAAGTTGTAAATGGGATTCCCCAAGCTATTTAATTACATTTTCTCTTATTTGTCTTATATCTAAAGATTTTATATTTAGGCCTTGGAGGAGCAATGTTTAATGCTTCTCATAAGTGAACTACTTGTCAAATTACAAGTTAAACAATACATGAAAAGTACTCATCCTCACCAATGTTGTTTTTTTTCTTGGTCAGGATTACAGATCCTAAAGATCTGGAGCTACAGTGGTCCAGCATATTATGACCTCACCTTGTTTAATCCAGTAACATTCAATATTTTATTAACAACAATTTTCACTTAGGAATGATTCTTGATATCATGAAGGATGATGTGACATCCTCATTTTGTATTGAACTTGTTCCCTCCATTTGTTTTTTATGTCGTTTGTGCAGTTAATTATCTCTCTGCTTGGGATGCCAAGAGACGTGAATAACATAATTTCAGAGATGTACACTCAGTTTGACATAGTAAGGGCCAGGTAACACTGTACACATAAATATCCTTAACAAGAAGTTATTGTGCTTTGGATTGTTATTCTGGGTAAATAAAAAAAGGAAAAACTGCTTCTCAGGAACAGAGCTGTTTAGAAGGAGCCTTGTAGCTAGGTACTAGGTCAGGAAAAAGAGAAAGAAGTGGTAATGCGGGTTTTTTTTGTTACATTGTTTTAAAGGCCATCCAAGCTCTGCTTTAAGCTCAACTCTCAGTTTTCCTTTTGGTACCAACTGGCACATCTTCAAATTGCAAAGCATATGCTCATTCTCTTTAGAGTAGTGCTGTGATCTCACATTCTTTCAAGTTTGGAATGAACAGGTACATAATAAACATACATAAAAATTGTTTTTATGAGATGGCTGCATATTTGGGCTGTGCTGGTAAAGCACAACCTGACTTGTTTTTACCACTAAGAACCATAAATAGATACCTCTGTTTTTACAAGTTCTCATAACCTTATCAAGCCTCTTGCAACATTTGATGTGTTCTTAAATCTTTTATTCCCCAATGCAAAAACAAAAACCCTTATCTTTTTCACTGAAAGATCCTATTGCTCATGACTCTGGGGGAAAGACTAAAAAATTACCAGGTACATAGTGAAGGATTGAAATTAGTCTGTGTTGAAAACTGTTTACAGTAGTTGTTGGCCAAGAGGGATGTTTTACCTTTTCTTCTCTATGGACATAATTTTATTAAAAAATTTTTTTATATATGTTCAGAAACAAGAAACCATACTTGTTATTTTATTTTATTTTGACACTTTAGAGTTTAGAAAACAAGGGGAAATTTAACGGAAACATATTCTTCATTAATACCATAATTTTCATATCACCACTGCATAGTCAGTATACAACACTGTGTAATGATAAAGGGTAATATTCTTTTTAAGGAGGGGGAAAAAAAAAAAGTAAAAACAACAACAGATAAAACCCCAAACACACCCTCCTTCCCCCTCCCCGCTCCTCTACCCCCCTGCCCCCCTATCAATCTAAACACTCTAATCAAACCTACTCCCAAGCTCTAAAATGTTCCTTGAAGGTCAGACATTTTCAATTTGGTCACCATTGATCAACAGGCTGAGATAGTATCAGAGCCAGTGACAATGGTCTTTGAGAACTTACGGAAGGTGGATAAAGTTCATTAAAACCAAATCAAATATATCTATGCTTAAAATTGATGGGGAGAAAATGAGCCATAGAATTATAAGTCTAGTCTTTACAAATTATGAGAAAATAAAAAATTTGTTTATGATAACCTGCATCACAATTTCATGAGTAATAGCATGGATTTTTCAAAAATAAATCATGCTAAACAACCTGCTAATCTTCAAAGAGGTCATAATAGGCTTTCTGGAAAAAAGGGATGTCCTGACTGCAGTGAGAGTTTGATGGTATCTCTGACTTCCTGGAAGAGAATTATGAGCATTTAGGAAGAAGGTGACCATTGTGGAACTCTGAGGAGCTACGTAAGTTCTTGATCCCTCTCAAAGTATGCATGAATCCTGTGACTTCCCAGTGGGTCTCCTAGCTCCAGGTCTATCATAGTCCTCTACACCTCTCTCTCTTATCTCCACTAAAAGTATGAAACAAACAATTTTTCCCCCCATCATTTGATCTGAAATTCTTACACAAAGAATGGGAAGCTAACCATATCCTCACGGCACTTATCCCTTACCTTTCCCTCTCCCTCATCTTCCAAGGTGTAGGTATGTCTAAATATTTCGAGTATGGCTGTCTAGGTGAGGGAAAATGTCTGGGTAAAATCTGGATTTTTAAAAGGTGTGTGGGTTTTATTTCTTTTTTTATTATTATTATTACACCAAAAATAAAGACTGTTTCTAGTCTGATTTAATTCTTTCATCTAGTTGATTGTTTTGATCCTCAGTGTTTATAGCAGCATGATGGTAGGACTGGGTAGATAGAAAAGGACTGAGAAGGCACAATCGTTTCTTAGCATCATCAAAAGTCTCTGTGAAACTCTACTACCAGGTTTTGAGAAGTAGGTGGGTCAAAAGTTTAGGGAGATCAAAGAAGGGGTAGTTCATTCCATTAATGAGTTTTAATTGGAGTTTTTTTGGACTTTTTTTAAAAAAATGTAAGCGGTTTGCTTTTTAAGTTTGACTCTGTAAGTTTGTAAATAACCAAATATATTCAGTGGTGGTAATGAACTAGAATTGGTTACCTTTGTTCTTAAGCATTTTCAGAATCTAAAAGCTTATTCTGTCTATTAGGTCCTGGTGGCAGGTAATATCAGAAAGGAAGAAGAAAAGGAAAGAAGCTGAAACAGGTAAAACGAATGTAGTATCATAGTTTAACTCAGCTAGCAATGAAGTACTACACAGTCACTCTCCCACCGTGTCCCTCCTCCAGGGGAGGAGGAGAACTGGAGAAAAAGACATGGAAGCTCATGAATTGAGATAAGAACTATTTAAGAATTGAATATAAATGAATAAAATAGTGATATTAATGAATATTAACAATGCCAATAATACTAACAATACTACTAACAATATTAATGAAAATAATGGGAAATAAAACAAATTATACAATTGCTCACCACCCTCTGACCAATGATCAGCCAAGTCCTGAGCAGTGAGAGCCAGACCCAGAGAGTCCAAGAGCCAAAGGCCAAGAATGATCACAGTAGAACCCAAGAGAGCCCCACACACAACAGTCTGAACTGACAAAACCAACAAACTCACCAACTAATTATCCAACTAACTCCCACTGAAAACCTATGGCCCCCAGGCCCACCCCTGGCTTATGTACTGAGCATGATATTCAGTGGAATGAAATACTCCTTTGGCCAGTTTGGAATTGCTGTCTGACTCTGTGTATGTGTCCTTCCACTGCTTGTAAAGGAAAAGTTGGAAACACAGGTGCAATATCAGAAGCTGAAAATGTCCTTGAATTGGTACAAACTCTAACAACAGCTAAAACACATCACTGTTGTCAGTACTATTCTCAAAGAAAATCCAAAACGTAGCTTTGTACTAGGTACAGTGAAGAAAATTATCTCTGTCCTGACTAAAACCAGCACGTGATTTGTACCAAACAACATAATTTATCTCCCTTGTATTTCCAGAATTTCTGTGTTCCTTACACACTTGAATGAAACACACTACTGTAAAGTCTCATGCCCATCTTTTCATACAATCATAGAATGGTTTGGAAGGGGTTTTTAAAGGTCCTCTTGTCCAACCTCTCTGCAGTGAGCAGAGACACCTTCAGCTAGATCAAGTTGCTCAGGGCCCTGTCCAGCCTGACCTTGAATATTTCCGAGGATGGGGCTTCTACCATCTCCCTGGACAATCTGTTCCAGTGTTTCACCACCCTCACTGTAAAAAACTTCTTCTTAAAAACTAGTCAAAATCTCCCCTCTTTTGGCTTAAAACCATTACCCCTTTTCCTGTTGCTATATGGTCCATTAAAAAGTTTGCGCCCATCATTTTATAGCCCTCCTTCAAGTACTGAAAGGCCACAATAAGGTCTCCCTGGAGCCTTCTCTTCTCCAGGTTGAACAACCCCAACTCTCTCAGCTTCTCTTCACAGGAGAGGTGTTCCATCCCTCTGATCATTTTGCACAGCTGTTGAGAACAAGTCCACTGGAGCATATCCATAGAGGACACTTCAGTCAGAGAAATGTCAAAGCAGGTGTTGAATTAGTGGGAAACAAATATATACTTGTCAAAATTTCTTTTGATGTAATGATAACTTTGAGCTACTGAGTTAATGAGAGTGTTAGCCTTGAAGAAAGAATTTTATTTTTATAACTTTATAAAATTTGTCTTATATGTTAACATTGAGTATGTGGTTTCCCTAGATGATAAGAAACTGGCTGAGGTTTCTACTCTTACAGAAGAAATACAGTTTTATGCTGAACATCCTGTATGCCAAAATGTAAATGCAATGTGCTATGTCTCACTCATTTTTTCCTCCTCTCACTCTCCCCCATAGGCCAAAATTGTGCAGACACTTTGCCTGAGTGCACAAGAAATGAATGAAAAATTGCAACAAAATAAAGAAAAGGTAATATAAAATTCCAGATATCCTAGTTCTACTGCTTGTGAGTAATTCCAGTTTTTTCTTAATAAAAGACTTTTAAAATATAAGCATCAATGGACTGTGTAATAAAAGAAGATGCAAAGATATGTATTTTCAGTGCTAAATACATAGTTCTGAAGAACCAGCAGTGAGAAAAAATGAAAAATACTGTTTAGTGCTTTAGAATATACAGTCTGAAATATCTAGTGATAATCAGGTATTTAACAAGTCTTCATCTAGACTGTTATAGCTTTTGGAAGAAAATGCTCCAATCAATGACCTTTTAAAGTTTATATCTGAGTGCTTGAGTTATGGAAAAAGAATCTAACAACCCTTTTCCCTCTCCTAACCACTCAGTTGTGCCAGGATTGAATGTACTAGCCAGAAAGTGAAGCGTTGGTGCTATATTTTTTGCTTTGAGATGTTCTCACAGGAAGACAGAAACAGACTTTGGAGCTGAGTTTGCCAGAATCAGGCTCTGGAGAGAACAAAAAATGGAGTGTGACATCTAAGGATCATTATATTCCTTGTAGGCAGTGTTAGTATCTTAGCACCATTCACTGGTGTGAGTGATTCTATGTCTTATATTTTGTTTAACACAGCATATGTGTTGCAAGTAGTGCAGCTTATCTATTGCTAATTGTAGAAGCAGCAGAATCCAGGTACGACAGTTATTCTGCTATATAAACTTGGGTGAGTTTAATCACATTCAGAAATTCAGTGTTCTTGTGACTCTGAAAACAGCTTTTTTCAACATTTACATGAGGCATAACAGTACTGTGCAGATTTTTGTGAATGTGAAACTAGCAGGTAAACCCTAGGCCATGAAGTCGCCCTGTTTCAAATGTTCATAAAGAGATTAATTTCTGCCATAGAGTAGATAAGGACTTTGACTGTTTTGAAAAGTTATTTGTGAATTTAATCTTCTTGGCGTTTGGGAATATTCTACCAGTTTATATCCAAATGTATGATAGTCCACTGTTATGTAGAATCATAGAATCTTTTAGGTTGGAAAAGACCTTTAAGATCATCAAGTTCAACTGTGAGCCTAACACTGCTAAAGC
>NW_010240400.1:14764-58100 GCF_000690775.1 Eurypyga helias | reverse complement strand
CAAGAGAGACCAACACCCGTCTCTCTGCAACCTCCTTTCAGGTAATTGTAGAGAGCGATAAGGTCTCCCCTGAGCCTCCTCTTCTCCAGGCTAAACAACCCCAGTTGTCTCAGCTGCATCTCACAGGATTTGTGCTCCAGACCCTTCACCAGCTTTATTGTCTTTCTCTGGGCACACTCCAGATCCTCAATGTCTTTCTTGAAGTGAGGAACCCAAAACCGAACACAGTACACAAGGTGTGGCCTCACCAGTGCCCAGTGAGGGTCTCACTCTCCTACTCCTGCTGGCCACTGTTCCTGATACAGGCCCAAATGACATTGTCCTTCTTGGCCACTTGGGCACACTGCTGGCTCATGTTCAGCTGGCTATCGACCAACACCCACAGGTGTTTTTCACCAGGCAGCTTTCCAGCCACTTGTCCCCAAACCTGTAGCGTTGCAGGGGGTTGTTGTGACCCAAGTGTAGGACCCAGCAACTGGTCTTGTTGAACCTCACACGGTTGGCTTCAGTCCATGAATCCAGCCTGTCCAGTTCTCTCTGAAGAACCTTCCTCTCCTCAGACAAAATCAAGACTCCTGCTCAACTTGGTGTGGTCTGCATACTTACTCAATCCCCTCGTCCAGCTCATTGTTAAAGATATTATAGAGAACTTGCCCCAGTACGAAGTCCTGGAGAACACCACTTGTGACGATAACTTACTTTAGTGTCACCTCTTTAAGCTCAAATATTTAATTTATTTATACATTAATTTCCTCTTGTTTCTCCCTGTGATGTATTTCCAAATTGAAATTAAATACCTTCTCGACCTGTTCTTTGCTAAAGAAACCCAAATCTTCTGGTGTTCACCATGATTATCTGGTAATCTCTTGCCTTTGCAGCTTTGTATCATTCTTGGACATAATATACTATTACACAGAAAGTGCTATGAAGCCCATATGTGATTACTCTAACACTTTCCATACTCAAAGGAAATATTTTGCTGAAGCATCAATTAATAGAACTCCATGAATCCTAGACAAAGTTTGGATTGTTTTTTATTTGGTAGTTGCAGTGCTTGTATAGCTCTGCTTTCCTTATTTACAGCTTAAATCACAGAGTAGGTACCTCAGAGCAAAATAAGCTTCTGTCAGTTTTTGTGTCTGCTGTTTACAAAGGAATCATAGCCTAATTACAACTGTATTGGTCCACAAGCCTCAGTTCTGTATTATTCAGTATGAGGCAATAACACAGAGGCTTTGATGTAGAGCTCTTAACATGAGACAATGCAAATGACATTTACTAGCAATTTTTTTCCCCATTAATGAACAGTACTTCAGGGAGTGTAAAGGCAAGAGGCATATAATTTCTGAACTATTTAAATTGCTAATTAGATCTGTACAGGAGGTGTATTCCTAATGCAGACAATTACAACCGCTCCTAAGTGTTTGCCTTACAGTTGCTAATTACTGCAGAAGCCAATTAATTGCTGTTGACTTTTTGTATTCTTTTGCATATCGCCAGTTAATATTTACATTTATAATGAAGACAAAATTGGCAAACACTGTGTCATTTTGTAATGAACAATTCCAGTGTCTAAACAATGAACACATTATCTCATTTGCGCCTGAAGAGTACAGCTGATTAGCATATGCTCTGTGCATGCTAGAACAATATTGCTCTTTCTTCTGAAGAGTGAAAACGTCATTTAGGTACAGCAAGTACAGGTGCAGTGCCTCTAAGGTGCTTAGAAGTCCTTGCCTTCATAAACTATTTAACAACAAAGCCAAACACATACACCCGTGTATACCTGAACAAATGGCTGTAAAAGCCCTGGTCCTAGGTTCAATATATGCATCAAAGGACTGCAGACTGTTGTCTTCAAAGTAGACAGACCCACTGCACTGTTTTTGCGTGTCAGTGTTTCGGTAGCAGGGGGCTAGAGGGGTAGCTTCTGCGAGAAGCTGCTAGAAGCTTCCCCTATTTCTGATCGACCAATGCCAGCCAGCTCCAAGATGGACCTTCCACTAACTCAGGACAAGACAATTAGCAACAGTCATAAAACCTCTATGATAACACATGTAAGGGAAGAAAAAAAAAAATAAGGAAAAGGTGAGATTTTTGCAGATAGAGAGAGCAAACTGTGGGAGAACTCTGCAGACATGAAGGACAGTGGAGAAGGAGAGGGATGAGGTGCTCCAGGTGCCAGAGCCAGAAGAAGAGAGATCTTTGCAGACGGACAGAGTGCAAGATGTGAGACACCCAGGTCAGTGGAGAAGGAGAGGGAGGAGGTGCTCCAGGTGCCAGAGCACCCTCTGGTGCAGACCATGGTGAGGCCGGCTGTGCTCCTCCAGCCACGGAGAGTCACAGTGAAACAGAGATCCACCTGCCACCCGTGGAGGACACCACACCAGAGCTGGTGAATGCCCAAAGCAGGCGGTGACCCTGTGGAAAGTCCATGTTGAAGAAGGGTCCTGGCAACAGTTGGGGCCCTGTGGGGCACGCGTGCTGCACCAGTCTGTTCCTGAAGGACTCCATCCAATGGAAAGGTCCCATGCTGGAGCATTGGGAAGGACTCATGTTGCAAAAGTTTGTGCAGGACTGTCTCCAGTAGGAGTGCCCTCATGCTGGAGCAGGGGAAGAGCATGAGCAGTCCTCCCTCTGAGGCGGAAGGAACATATGAACTGATCACAACCACCACTCCCCATCCCCCTGTGCTGCTCAGGGGAGGAGGGGTAAAGAAATCAGAACTGAAGTTAAGCCAGGGAAGAAGGGAGAGGAGGGAAGTGTTTTAAGATTTGCTTTTGTTTCTGATTATCCTACTCTGATTTGATATGTAATAAATTAAACTGATTTCCTCAAGTCAAGCCTGTTTTGACTGTGATGATAATTGGTGAATGATTCCTCACTCTCTCAGTTTCAGCCCATGAGCCTTTCCTTATATTTTCTCTCCCCTCCCCAGCTTGCAGAAGGGAGTGACAGCAGCTTGGTGGGCACCCGGCAGCCGGCCAGCCTCAACCCAACACATCCACCTGAGAACAAAAGATATTTTTGCAAGTCCCTTTTTAGAAAGCAGGGGGGTGAAATCCAGTGGCAGGTCACAAAACCAAATACAGGGTGAAAACTTACCCCACCTACTGTAGTTTTAGAGACTGTTTTACAGATGGGATCAGTGAGTACAGGTTTCATATGGGTTTCTTTATTATTTACTGCCTCAGGCTCTACAGAAGATATTACCTGCTGCAATAGAAAATAAATTTTGTCTCAATGTCCCTTTTTATGCCTGTCTTATGGAATGTGATATAAATTATATGTCTGCTCTAGGGTTCCCTAAGAAAAGTATGAAAACACAATCTGTTTGTAGAAACGTATTAAATTCCCTAGTACACACTGAAGCTAATTGTGACTGTATTTTAATTATATAGGGCTTACAATCAGCCCTGAAATCTGCCCATTAAATGACCAAGAATAGAGCATTTACAATGGACCTCCCCTAAGCAGAAATTATTAGGCTTGTTTTTGGATTACTGCACTAGTTATTGTATTCAAATGAATAGAGGCAGAGCCAAGTATCCACAAATTGTATGTCCATACTTTCCTAACCGCATGAAAGTAAGAGAACCACAGGGGTAGTGAATAAGAGCCTTGTGTCACTTCTCCCCAGTTTGCCTATAAGCATAGTGTTTATTAATAGGAATAGTACAGATACTGTAAGGGGAAGTGATTAAGGCTCTTGCCTTGTCTTCTATGTGCTCTGGATCAGACCACTAGAGAACAAACAATCTTATGAACGCAGTTTCCTGGGTAGTAAGAAAACTATTTCTTCCCCTGTTATGTACCAACATCAGTGCAGCCAGTAGAGAATGAAGAACAGCTGTGGAAACATTATCTTCATCCACAGTATTAAAATATTCCTTTATGGGATTAGCATATGGAGAGGATGACTGTCTTAGGTGAAAAGTATTAGCTGATGAAGTCTGTATCAGTATAATTAGAGGATTCATTGAGTCTCTTGGTATAATTCATTAGCTAGTGTTTTTTCTGTAAATCCCAGACTGAATTTTTATTTTTCTTCTATCCAAAATGGACTCCACTAATGACTCTGCCCTTTATGTTGAGAGCATATGGAAATCTGATGCAATTTATTTTCACCAAATCAAATAAACTGAAATTAATCATGGTAAATTTGACAGTTATAATTCTACAATGGTCTGTGAAATACTCTTTGAGCAGCAATTACATCAAAGATAATGATAATACATTATTTTAAATGTCTATCATCATTATTATTAATTTTGTATCTATTGTCAAGGCACTAATGATAATGAGCTCTTTGGAGATTTAGGTGGATATTACATTATTTCCCTAGGTGTTCCTAGCGTAATGCAGAATTCAGTTACCGTTAGTAATAGACCTTTGAAAGAATATAGACATGGAATGAATTTTTTGTTTGTTTTCTATGAATGAATTACAAATAAAGAATATTCAGTGATTTTTATTTTAGATTAATAAAACAACAGAAAACAACCTGCAAGATTCCATGAGGCTGCTTTCTTCAAGAGACAGTGCCTGTTATGAAATCCAAATGTCTGATGTTTCTGCTTACAAAGATCTTAGAATCAGACCCTGAAAATGAAGATAAGGAAATTTTATATGAGGTTACATTTATTAGTGTGTAATATTTTTCTCATAAGAGGACAGTTTGTGACATTCATTTGGACAACAACAACTAAATTTACTGATTACTACAGCTAAAGAGATGCAAGGAAATCAAAATAATGATTTGATTTTTTTTCCCCAGAAGAAAGTCATATGTAAAGAAAAAGCTTCTCATAGTTTGAATTATGTGGCTTTTCCCATGTTAACATTTTTTTTTTTGTTTTGCTTTCTTTTTTATTTTTTTTAGAATGGTTATGGAATATTTAAACATAGGAGACACTCAGTTCCTTCTTTTCATTGAGCTTACATGTTCCCCAAGTGGAAACACTGTTTTCATCTCTGCCTATTTGGTTAGCTTCCCAACATTGGTTTGATTGCTTGCTTTCCTTGTGTTATTGATGCTGCTTCTTCTTTTTTTTTTTTTTTTTAATTACAATGAGAATGAATCCCTGTAAGAGCTAATTCATACAGGCTGGGAAGTTCAGCCTTAAACTGCTGTTTACAAATATGTGAGGTTTAATTCTAGGCAGCTGTGATTATTTTAAAAAGTTTGGAGTTTAGCTGAGCGTTCTTGGTGTGACAGTGTAGCCATAAGAAGCTCATGAGAGTCTGAGGTGTCTAAATCAGGATATACCAAGTAAAACGGAGCCTATAGTGATTCTGTTTGTGCCCTCAAAATCACTAATGGAATGCTTGCAGGAAATTCGAAGCCCATTGTAAGTATCTACATTCGGAGGAAGATGCTGAACATTTGGAGAGGTTCCAGAGGCAAAAAATTAGAACTCTAAGATGCTCCTTATGGTACAAGACAGGAGTTCAATCTATCTAGTTTAACAAATAGAAGGTTAAAGAATGATTTGATTGTTTGTGTCTGAGTTCATAAGATCTGACAGTTTCAGTGTTGCAAAGAAAGTTAATATACGGCTTGGGACACAGGGTCTGGGCTCAACAGAGCTGAATTTTAGTCTTGCCATGAACAACTACTCAGGCTGCAGGCAAATTCATTAGGCTGTGTATTATCCAGTTTTTGCATCACTTATGTAAAATTCAGTGCACTAAAGAGTAATACTGGTCTCAAGGAAAAGAACTTCAAATGTTCTCTCTACTCTTTTAGGCTTGACTCTCTTAGGCTCTCTAATGAATCCTGGAAATCAATTTGAATAACTTCAGTGTTGTCAATGTTTATCTCAGCCCTGGTTTTCCTGTGGAAATAATGAAGGGTCTGCTTACCCTTGTATGTCACACTTTCTCTCTCTTCTACTGAGCATTTACAAAGCACGTGGTAATATTGTTCTCCATAACACTTGGACATATATGAAGCATTGGCAATATGGAGGAGATTAATACTTCGTGGAGATTACAAAGGGCCTGCAGGGATCCCTTCATATGTATGTTCTCCATTAGACTTTTTTAACACAAATAAAAAGTCTTTGAATAAAATATTACTCCTGTGATTGTACACGCTGATGGAATTAACCAAGAAATCCAGACTGACTCATAATAATTTCTCTCTAAGCAATGTTTTCTAATTATAATTTTTCAAAGTTTAAGAAAGACAGTAACATTTTTCTGACACTAAAAAACCTGTGATAACTGAACCTCTTGTTTACTATATCATATCCCAGCCTGGGTTTTTCACCCTTTCAAGTAATGATGTTTTGGAAAGATTAATCCTTCCACTGCCTTCTTTTTTGTTCTGCACAATGAGATGTGACCGTGACAACACCCGATTAGAGTCTTGTGCTTTACTAAAATTAAAAATAACTGTAATTACTATTTCTTAGTGCATCAAATTAATTCATTATAGTGCCAGATGCTTTTTTTTTTTTTTACAAGTACTCACCTTCACAATTGTCCCATTTTTAGGCTTTAAAATATCACAGCTTTATTTATTGGGCTAGACTTTCTCATCTAACTCTTCTTTGTATTTTTAATTACATGCATTTAAAAAGTCAAAACTGTCAGAAGCAATAAGTCTAGAATACATTACCTTATGCCTTTTGCAGAGTTGTGTGGAAAAGTGGATTTCGTCCTCCAAGAACACTACACATGCATCTTTCCTGTGTCAGCTCATTGATGCAAACAGACTGTGACAAATCAACTTCCCCTGTAATTACAAAAACTGGATGTGCAAATGTTTTTGTGTGTGTGTGTTTTGTTTCTTTGTTCTTCCTCCATCCCCAGCTATGAAAAAAAGCAGGAACTCTTCACTTATGAATTCTGTTCAGTTCTTGGGCTGCCCTGAACTGCATACAGATCTGGAAGTAGGCCACAGTTCTGGTCTTAATAACAAGGATTTTACCTTCAAAAGAGACTCAAACAAAGCAGAAAAGTCATGCAAAAGCAGAACCACATACCCATTTGGGTAAGACAATTCAGCTCTTCCTGTATGTATGAGAAACCAGGAATAGCGTTCAGGAAGAAGCTGCTGAATGGTACAGAGGAAGGACTTTACTAATGACCTGCAGGATTTACACTGGAATGTCAGTGTCAACATGTTATCATCCCCCCCTTTGACCTTCCTCCTCTCTGATACTATATATAGAAAACAAATGTCCTAAAGTGGGAATGAGCAACGGTTGTTAGGCTAATATTCAGTAATCTAGGTAACAGCTAGGGCAGTAAGTTGGCTCCCACCTTAAATTATGTTCTTTATGGATTGCTAGCTTGGAGTTATGGAGGTGTGACAAAATTTCACATTTTTCTAAGTTCTTTTGGCTTCCTCCCCAGTCTAGTAAGCCCCCTGACATTTCATCTGTGATTGATTCTCACACGAAATGTTTTTTAGTTTGGTGTTGCTAGTGATGGATGAAAGTGTCATGGGAAAAAAAAAAGAAAAAAAAAAAAACCAAAACCACAAAAACCAACACTGACCCAAAAGCCTAACACTCATTCAAATACACTGAATAAGAACGGATTAGCAGTGACCAGCTGGCTGAAATTTAATTGGCAGGGTTTGATCAGTGTAAGCAAACTTGCCAAGATTTAGTCTTCTGTTAGGTCATCTGTTTCCTCCAAACTAAACATATCTTGGATATTTATAGACATAAATAAATTATTATTCCTTACCATCTCCAAAACTTGTCATTTCTGGTATTTAAATGTCAGTCATGAGTGAAAATAAGGAAAACTCTAGTGTAATCTCCTGACATCAGATGGAAAAATGTGAAGAGAAAACATTTTCCGTTTTGCTTTTGCAGAGGAAAATAAAGTTTAACAACCTTCCTTCCTATTTTACATTACAAAAAGAAAAAAAAAAAACCAAAACTTTCACAGAGACATATTTCATGCTGTTAAATATTAATGAGGTATTATGCATTGCTAAACTCAGCTGTATAAAAATATGTTGTGTCAGTACAGAAAAATCTGTAGTTGGGAAAGTTGCTTGCTTTACTTGGGCTGAAGGCAAATGTACCTAAGCACTACATACTTACAGCAGAAAGTTTGTAGTCTTGTTCTGTTTCCAGTCTGCAGGTTAAATAGACTATGCAAACAGTTATTCCTACTGTATTCATTCTCGTGGAACATTTGGATCATTTAAATACTTTGCTTTTTGTCCAGGTCCAGCTTCTAGTTTTTTATGAGCAGACGTCCAATAAAGCAAGCAAGAATTTTGCCAATGAACTTCATGTTTGCCAAATTAATTTTATATACTGAATCATACTGTTTATGCTGTACTATATTACACTGGTTATTCTTTGAATTAGCTGTATTGAAGACTATTAGAAATTACTAGTCAATTAATTGAAAGTTTGGTCATCCTTATTGTTTTAAATAAAAATATAATTGTTACAATTAAATTGGGGGAAATTTTACCGTGGTGTTCATTAGAATATGTGACTACAGTAAATATTCCAACTTACAAATCTTTTGTAAGAATTATTCATGCTTTTCTTTATCATTCTTCCATATCCACTCCAAAGTGTACTGATTTCTTTTTTTAGAGAACCCACGAGAGTCTCAGGAGTTCTTCATGGAGAGGGTGGTGAGGCACTGGAACAGGTTGCCCAGAGAAGCTGTGGATGCCCCATCCCTGGAAGTGTTCAAGGCCAGGCTGGATGAGGCTTCGAGCAACCTGGTCTAGTGGAAGCTGTCCCTGCCCATGGCAGGGGGGTTGGAACTAGATGGTCTTTAAGGTCTCTTCCAACCCAAACCATTCTATGATTCTATGATATCTTCATGTATTTTCCTTTCTTGCTGTGTTACTGATTTTGAAGTTGCACTCCATTTCTATACAGGAGACAAACTGACACAATTCTGAAAACTCTTCCCTTCCTCTAATACTTTATATTGCCTAAAATCATAACATCATCTACCAATAAAACACATATTATGAAATGTAAAGCTTTAATATATGAAGTTATGTAAGCAACAATACAGCTTGCTGTCTTAGATGCTTTAGGCCCCTGCATGTAAGTGAGGAGTCAAAGAACAGTTTCAAGGTACTTAAAGACTTCTCAGAGAAATTATCCTCGACAGTAACCCTCAAAAATACTGAATTTGCAACCTGAACATGGAGCTGTGTCTGAGACTTTCTTCTGGGTGCTAGTCATTCGTAACATACGTTTAATAAGTTTTACAAAATGTATAAAAGGCTGCACTTAGATTTGAAGAGGGAGGTTCAGACTGCCAGCGTTGCTACATCTCCCTTTATAATGAACTGAACTTGCTTAAGTTTAGAATAGTGAATGACCATACAAACTAATATTGGTAAAATGGAAAAAAACCTAAAACAGGCATTCCAGTCCATAAGGTATTGCCTGAAAGGTATTCCTTTACCTATCTTGGAGCAGTTTCTCTTTCTTCTTTTGATTTATTCTCAGCATCATATCTGTGCAAAATGTTTCTGCATCAACAGACAGAACAGTGGCCTAGACTGCACCTCTATTGATTACTGTCCTTCTAGCCTCAGGAGAACCACTTGTCACCTTGTACAGACTATGATGTTTACTGCTGCAGAGGAAAAATTCTTAGCTGTTGCAAAACAGTTTCCAGTGATTTAAGGCTATAGCATTCTAGCAACTGACTGTTAAATGAACTGTGTGGCTTCTCCCTTTTAATTTTTAGGATGTGTTCCCAAATTATTGGTATACAGTACAGACACCTTCTCTTAAACATTTCCCATTTTGCTGACTTTGCCAGCGAAATTACTGTGGAATGGCATTGCCATTTCTTCACGGTGATGCCTGTGATCCTCCTTTAAATGTCTAGAGTTTTGGATGTTGTCAGCTAGAGAAGTGGTGTTTGCTTGTTTGTAAAAGTGCTGTTAAGTCCAACAGCTCTGAGTCTTACTGTTCTCTACAGAGACTGAAATTGAAGAAAAGGCAAGTAACAATTCCTCCCACCTCGAAAACTCACCAGCAAAATACATAAATCCTTTTCTGCATTAAAAGTACAGTTCTGTGCTGGCAAATAAATAATTCTTCTCCCTCTTTGTGTCTCTCTAACAAAAAGAAACATTACATGTTTGAGTACATAACAAGAGGTACCGTTAATATACAGAAAATTGAAAACCTAGACTGCAATAAAATTGCAGACACAGGGGAATTAGTAATAGCCTCTCCATGGTTTAGTAGAATACTTCCTTTTTATTCACCCAGCAAATAGTGTTCACAAACAACAGCGAAGAACAAAAGCTGTGATTTATATATATGGACAGGTATACACGCACCCCTGACCTCCTGTCGCCTTCCGCGCCCTCAGCACCAGAAGCAATTTATGGAGACCAGTCTAAATAAACATTAAAGAGTCAAGGCCACAAACTGACAGCAAGGAAAATCAATGGCTCCAGAAACCAGCTAGTAGGATCAATAAAAGAGATTAGGCATCACAAGCTAGTGTGGGGCACTTACAGGTAAATGTGGCTTACACTTCATCTGACAGGGCTCTCTCAGCATCAGGATAAAAACTGTCATAGAAACAGAAGCACACTGAGTAGCCTGTGGAAGACGGTCCTTAGCTGCAAACACTAAATGCTGACCTCTGAGAGAAAGGGATTTATACTGAGGCCAAAGGGAATTTCCAATTGCTTTTGCAGAGCCATATCACGCACACCTGTGTCTTTGCACATAGGAATTGTTTCACATATAGTTTTGGAGAACTCTCTGGTTTTTCTTTGTTTGTTTTGCTTTCCTGTATTGTTTCTCAAATCCTTTCCTTACAGCCCCTCTCTGACTCACACCACCCTCTGTAACCTGTGCAGTTACAGGCTACACTGGAGTAGGAAGCTTCAGAAGAAATCACTTCAATGCTAGTGGTTTCTACAGCTCTATCTCGGGACCCTGAAACCTCCCATAACGTGGGGCAGGTCCAGACTCAGCCCCGGCATCTTTCACCTCAGCCCTCTTTCTGTCCAGTCTTTACTGTGTGCATAGCTGTAGCTAGGAATGCAGCACAACCCTTCTCATCATCAAGCCACAACATGGCTACTTTTTCACACTCTGGCTTTTAGATCATAAAGGTTAATTTTTATTTTCTGTGATCATCAATCCACCAGCATGAATCTAAAGCTGACCAGTAGCAGCAACCTGTGATCTATTATTCTAAAAAGACTTGTGCTTAGACAGTACTCTATACTGTGCTCAAGGATCCCAGCTTATGTCATGTTTTACCTGTCTTTCTAGCTGTTTTACAAATGGGTACACACTTTCTGTTCTTTCAGAAACCCTTGTGAAACCTTTAGTTTTGTTTTAATAGCCTTTAGGCTACCTGAAAAGTAGACATGAAGAGACTGTTGGAGCTACCTCAGAGAATGTAGATTGAATGTAGATTTCCAGGTTTGACTACAAAGGCTAACTACTTACTATCGCTAATAAAAGGGTTGGGGGGAGGGAGAAGGGAGGAAACACCCTTCCTTCCTTCCTTCCTTCCTTCCTTCCTTCCTGCCTTCCTGCCTTCCCTCCTGCCTTCCTTCCTGCCTTCCTGCCTTCCTCCCTCCCTCCCAATTCTAGGCTCCAAAACACACCAAAACATGCATTCTAATACAACACAACCAGGTATTAAAGGTCAAAAAAAGTTTTAAGCTTCATTTAGATTCAATCATCTATCAATGTCACTCATAGGTCAATGCCTGTCAGGGACATAACAGCACTTCACAAATGAGTAGATCCTGTACTAGGTTCAGTTTAAATCTGATATAATACCATGTGGGCAGCATTGTAAGTGGATTGTTGTGAAATGAGAAAGATATGGATGATGTTAGCAGGTGCCAAGTCATATAAGTACTATGTGCAGCTTACGATAGAACCATATTAACCCTAACCCTAATGGGAGCTCAGTAGCAAGTAGGGGGCACACATCTTTGTATTATAGAGGGCCTGTATAATCTTTCCTACCTGTCACTTCTTCCAATCTGCTAGGATTGCTTGTATTTTATCTGGTTTAGTTTTCACCATCCACTTCCCAACTTACGCTTCACTTCAATGTTCTTGACATTTGAAAAGAAAAGTGTGTGCATTTCCTCTATTAAGAAGAGTGACCTGACAAACATGCTTTCCCATCTCTTAGCACCATGTCAAAACTAAGCTTACTGAGACCACAGTGCATCCGTTCTGTCATATTAATGAAATCCCCAGTAGTCTCAATCTTCATTTTTACTTTAGATTCCAAAGAAATAAATAACTCTCAAGAGAAGCGAAAGATATACATTCTTACCATGATTTGGTATCTCCATTGCCAGTCATAATGTACTGTTCAGTGCTGGGTGCCACACCCACCAGACAAGGGTAGACATGTATCTTTGGAGGAACTGAAATCAATAGCAATTTAGTGTCTAATTACTCTGGAGGATCTGCATCGTAGTTGCTACTTCAAGATGAGAAGTATTTAGATTTCTTAGTTCAGCTTTAAGTGAGCCGGCAGAATTATTGCTAGCAGCCTTGCTATGATAACACGGCCATCTGCACAAGTTAGCTCGCTCATGAGGCTGTTCTCCCTGGTGACATTTGCAGGTCTTCCTGTGTTCTCTGCTGATGAGACTGTAGAGCTAATACTGTTTGAAAAAATGGTGCATGTGTTCACCCTGTACCATACATGACAATAAACGTTTGAATATTTTTATGTTAAATGGTGATAATTACAGGAAACAAAACTCTAAAGACTGTCAAATCTTCATGAGAGGGCAGGGTGACAAGGTGCCACCACACACGTATCCTTAATGAGAGAGTTCGGAAGAGTTTAATAAAAACTGGTTTTGATGTACAAAGTTTATTACAGGACATCAGAAGGGGGAAGAAAAGAGAAAGAGAAGGCAAGACTGAGTTAGTAGACAGATCACGAGTTAGGGCAATGAGAAAAACATTTCAGAGACAGTAGAGCTATGGAAGGTTGGAATTTGGTGCTTCTGCAGCAGTGCATAGAAGAAACTAGATCTAACTACGCAATTTGAAGTTATTTTCTCTGTCTAGAATGGCATGCAAGTTTGACTGGAATATGGCTCCATTTTGATAGCATAAATTATGTAGTCAATTTTTATAGCAGTTGCAATGTTGAAAAAATGTGTAAGAACTATGGAAGACATTACATTGACTTTGAAACAGGATTCAGATGCATTGGAGGCGAGAAAGTCTTTCCACTGGGTGCTAGAGGACAGTGTTTTTGTCAAAGATCTGTTTTTGCTTTGCTACAGTGACATCGCCGACAGCAAAGTGAGACCATGCACTACAAATTGGAGCAGTAAAGCAGAACTTGATTTATCCTTGATTTCTCTTCGACTATCATTAAGACTATGGCTCCATCTTAACTGTCTGGTACCTCGGTTGTTCAAATAAAACTAATTATTAGTCTGTGCTGAATGCCAGATTAGTCAAAAAATAATATCTCTGAACTGGACAATGATGGCAGAATGAAAGAGACAGCATGAGGTAGGAGTGAGTGTTGCGGCTGAGAGGTGAACATATGTTTTAAGCTATATTTCCTTTAACCTCAGAAAATTAACAACTATTTTCTGAGTTTGAGTTTACTTCTCAGTGAGGTTTAGGTTGAGGAAAATAAAACTGTAGATTACGTCCAGCTGGAATGGGGGAAAAAAAAAAAGATAAAGCAGCCTACTTGGAGCGGTGAATAGCCTTCATCTGCAGAACTCAGTGGCTCAGTTCAAAGTTAAGTACTTAAAGCACTGAGGCAGAGCAGAAGTATGACTGCACCTTTGGCGTTTAGGCAAGTGTTCCAACTACCAGGCTTCTTCTTACAAAAGGGTGTGTGTTTCTCTTGAACTTTCATCTAGATTTGTGAAATTCATCTCCTGGTCAAAGCTCCTATGTTTACCCTAACTTTTTTTCCATTTCAGTGAGTCAACCATTTCCTAACATAACATTTTCATCTTGACTTGGAACTGTTCTGGATCTCAGAGCAGCAGGCAATTCATACTTTGCACTGGATAGCTGACCACAGCAGTGACCCACTGAGCAACAAACATTTCATTCCTGCCACCGGAAGTCAATCACTAACATGCTGATTGGGTTTTCCTCATTTTATGTAAATAGATGTACAATTCATTTGAGAAACAGAGTTTCTCCTTATCATCCAAACCCTTGAACTTCAGAGTCACTTCAATGCTGGCTAGTGTGGCTCAGTTTAAATTTAAAATTCTGAAGCATTTGACAAGGATTTTGGATTTTTTTTAAACACTATTAACTTGGGGGTTTGTTTTGGGTTTGCTTGGTTTTGTTTGGGGTTTTTTTGTATTGTTTGTTGGTTGGTTGGTTTGCTTTGTTTTAGCCCATATTGCTGCCAAAGAAACAGGTTATCCTCCTTCCTGTCAATGATTGTTTAGTCCTGTTATCATGCCCCTCCCTCATCTGTGTCAGTGTGAACATTGCTGTAGTCTTCAGGCACATTGTTTCAGAGTGTTGATCCACACTAAAACTAGACCTTTTTTTTCTAAGTTAGTTTTAAACCTCATCAGTTTCCAAAGTCACAAGATGATTGATGAGTATGAGCAGAGTGTCCCACAGTCTGTTGCTTCTCTGTGGGTCCTCCATTCTTTTATTTTCCATTCCTTCATTATTACATAAACGATCAGGTTTGCTTTTTGGGATGCTGCCATCTTTGTCAGCTGCTAGTCGATGGTCATTTGTGATTTGCCAAAATATCTGCATTTTGAAAAATACTTCAAAAACTGTAAAAGACCAAGACATTTCTTATATCTAAAACTGGTATCTACAAAATGTAGATACTCCAGATACTCCAGCTGAGGAACACACAGTTCTATCACTTTTTCTCTGCAAATGCCTCTGAAGAAAACCATAAACCAGGGTGAACTCATTAGAGGCAGTTCACTTTAATTCAAATAAGTGACAATAATGGAGTATGCTCTAAATATATAAAAATCCTCGAGAAAAGTTCAAAGGCTGAAACTGAACTAGAAAAGCAACCCCAAGGGTATATATTGAACGTGATGTAAGTAGATTTTAAAGCAGGAATTAATATTGATCCGATTACATCTAAATTTAATATCCATATGCGTTTGTGCATTGTTGTAAGGAGGACTAAATGGTCTGGAAACATTCAATTGCCTGTTGGCTAGAAATTCTGTGGCCATGCCATCTAAGTATTTTTGGCATTTGCTCATCTGTGAAGTGTCAGAGGAGAACTTGACAGATCTGAAAGCCTAGATGCCTTGACCTGGCTGGAACTATGAAATGCAGCCATACATAACTTGAAATTATAATGAGGTTATTATTCTGTTTATGCCTACATAATGTGAATATGAAGTGCTGCTTAATCAGAATGGTAGAACTGTAAAGCCACTTAAGTGGAGATGTGAGATAAACGCTCAATGGTCATGCACTGCAAGATGAAATCATAAAATGCACATGCAAGGTGTGGCATTCAATATTTCCACAGTGGTATGTGAAACATTCTTCCTGACCATAGCGAAACCTAAATAGGATTGTAATGAAAAGAGCTAAACTAAAGTGGTAAATGTTTTTTGAATGTAATTTGAGTGTGATTTGATTTTCATTACAGGCAGAGTTGAGGATTGCTTCTATCTTCATTTATGAGAGTTTGATTCCCGTTTGCACTAAAGGTCCATCATACTGATCTGACAGCAAGTGAAATGGACTACATGTGCCTTATGGCCACCAAAAGTCACTGTATTTTTTTAACATTTCATGGCTTCTGCTCAGACTTCCTTGGGCTTTAGAAATTAGACTGTATCTTGAAAATTGTTACTACCCAAAACCTGATAATAGTTTTGACCTACCTTTGTACAGTACATGGCTCAGTAGAACTTTGGACTATTTCTGGTGTTATTGCAGTACAAAGGTTACAGTTAACAACACATTAATGTGATAACTCTACAAAATTTTCTTTCTCCTGTGTCACAGAAGAGATGGGGATAGGGATGCTACTTACTGTGAAAAAAAGGGAAGTCATTATTTCACCCTTTTTGGAAATTAATTAACAAAAATATCTCTTTTCACATGTTAATGTTTAGCTTGTCCAAGTGCCTCCTGAATTTCCTACGTGCACCTATTTGCATATTTTTCCAAGTCTTATTGTTTGATTGTAAATAGATTTATTTTCACATGGACCTCTGTGCCACAACTTCTGAAAATCTACACTTGAACACAAATTTCTTTCAGAGGACAGGAGGACATTCAAAACTTTGGTTTGTTCAGGGTTTTTTTAATTCTTTCAAATATAGTATGTTCCATAACACATAATAAGTGTAATATGTCAGATATATCCCTCTGACCAGATGCACTCCATGCAAAATCTTGTAGCACTTGTCTTGTGCTAAGGCTAGTTTTGTTGATTTCTACTTTTGAACCTTGACACGGGTTATTTATTTTGAGAAAATAAGTCTCTATGCTGAAAGACCCATATATCTTGTTGTGTTTGATTACTCCTTTCTGGAGCTTCACTCTTGGTTTTATTTGTATGGCTGTCTCTAAAATGCACATTGTGTAACCAATGGAACACGCTTGCAGTTCCATTAGGCAGTGAATAATCAGACCACATGTTTAGTACACAAAATAACAGCCTAATACCTGTACAGTAAATATGGCAGCACTTTAGAGTTGTCATATTGGGAAGTTCAGCTGAAAAAAGTAACCTAGGTTCATTTATTGTTTGGTAAAGACCAGGTTTAGAATGATTCTTGCATTTGGGGGGGGGTTGTAGAGACATACTGGGAACAGTCAGAACATTCCCATAATCACAAAAATATATCTGGGCCACAGTTTTGAAACTTGTGTTGGAAAGTGATTTAAACTGTACAACTCAGAACTGTGTTGCACTTGATTAAAACAAGTGAAGCATGGCTAGTTTAAAGCAGATTTGCTGTAAAAGGAAAACTACCATTGTTTAGCCCCATTCAGCAACTAAACACCATACAGCCGCTCACTCACTCCTCCAACAAACCCCCAGGTGGGATGGGGCAGGGAACTGGAAAAAAAAACACTTCATGGGTTGAGATAAAAACAGTTTAATATAACAGCAAAGGGAGAGAAAGTAATAATATTGATAAAGGATTATACAAAACCAAATTATACACAGTGCAAAAATTGCTCACCTCCCCATGATTGACAGCCTGTCCCCAGGTAGCGATCCCTCCCTGGAAAACTCCCCTTACCTTATATACTGAGCATGAACCTTATGGCATGAAATATCCCTTCAGTCAGTCTAGGTCAGCTGTCCTGGCTGTGTGTCCTCCAAGCTTCAAATAGAGAAGAAGCTGAGAGGGAGATCAGGGGCAGTATGAGAAACTGAAAAGGTGCTTGGTTTAATGTAAGCATTACCTGGCAGCAATTAAAATATCAGTGTTATCAACACTCCTTCCAGCACAAATCCAAAATACAGTCCCATACCAGATACTATGAAGAAAATAAACTCTATCTCAGCCAAAGCCAGCACAGAAACTGCCTTTCTTACTCCAATGGGAAGAAGCAGAGACATGTCTGCTTCTGACGCAGAAAGAAGAAAGTATGAAAAGAGCTGAGGTAAAGTGAGGAAAAGAGCTTTGGAAAGCAGAGCAAGAAGCTTCTGCCTTTGCATGGGAAGGAACAGAAATTTTGAGGAGTATGATACCATCTTTGGAGATCTACCTCTCTAGACTCTCTCATAGCCATGATGGCAGTCAGTCCAGTTTACCACAGCCCTGGCATAGGAAATGTCAGTAGTGGGGCAATGTCTATTTTCTGGCCCCTGAATTTTTCAGACATCTTGGGGCCTACAAGGAAGCTGTGAGGGGACACTTTACAAGGGTCTGCAGTGACAGGACAAGGGGTAATGTGTTTAAATTGAAAGTGGAAGATTTAGCTTAGATATCAGGAAAAAGTTCTTCATGGAGAGCAGAGTGAAGCACAGTAACAGGTTGCCCAGAGAAGCTGTGGATGACCCATCCCTGACCATCTTCAAGGTCAGGCTTTGAGCAACCTGGTCTAGTGGAAGGTGTCCCTGCCCCTGGCAGGGGGGTTGGAACTAGATGAACTTTATGGTCACTTCCAACCCAAACCATTTTATGATTCTATGATTCTAATTCTATAAGCATTGACCTACTCAGTTTGTACTTAGAGCTAGCCACAGAAGGTAGTCTGTACATTGTAAACCCAACCAAACCAAACAAAACTTCTGCCAGATTTGCTGTGGTTTAAGTTTTATGTTTATTTGAGGTCTTCAAATTCTGTTGAAATGGAGCTGTGTCTCCTTTGCTTCCAGAGTAGCTGAGTCAGGCTCTGCTTTCAAGGGGTATATACATGATTCACACTGTGTGTAGTAACCAAACATACACCATTTGGAAATAACCAGAGACGTGTTTAAATACACTTAATGATTATCATAGTACACATGCACAAAAATAATGCTTGTTAAAAACTTGGTTTTACCCAAATAATTATAAGGTTTTTATTAAATAATGTGTTTCACTTTTTCCTTCTCTTTTCTTCCTTCCTGTCCCTGTGAGAGCTTTGTTTCACTGCTTGCTCTATAGATCAACTTGGGAATTATTTTCTCAGGAGTAAGCAGTGAGTATGTCTCATGCACATTTAACTTCTTATAAATGCACCCCCCTAAGCAACAAGTAAGCAAATGATCAACATGCACAAATTGAATGGAGAAAATAGTGGGATTCCTGACCAAAAACCCAGGTAAGAGAAAATAGTGTAATGCTGAGGAATCTTAAGAAGGTCTCTAAAAATTTTTCCCTCAATGTGTATCACTGACTGCGCCTTGTCCTAAGATTGCAGTAAACCGAACTTGGATTAAGAAGTTTTCCATGTCAACCCCTTAGGGCAGCTGATTATAGGTTTGACCTTTTGAGATTCTGTGTATTTCCCACTTAATCAGTGCTGGAATGAGTTGCTGCTAAGTAGGAACTATGGAAACCCTATGGGAAAAGAGAAACCATCTAAAAATAATGAGTCTCTTTCCCCCTCCCTCCCCTCCTCTCGTTTTGAGCTCTATTAGGCCATGATAACAGTCTTAATCTAGGCTACACAAAAGCATAATATGGCATGTGATGTTTGCATTATATTGAGAAAAAGAGTTCTGGGAAGGGTTCTTGGTAGCCTGGAATGTGATGAAACTTTACCACATTGTTAAAAAATGCTTCACTTACTCTCCTTCCCCTTTTTTATTTTTCATACTAAGATTTGTTTCATTGAGCTACGGACTTGTGAAGCTTTTAAAATCCTTTACCTAAGATTTTGACAGAGTAATTGGTTCTCTCTTGCTTAGGCAAGAGAGAAATACAAAATTGGAACCATCTCCATTTTTCCTTGTTACAAACAGCAATGCACTTGGTTTAGATGTAATCTCACATAGTAGTCAGGTCAGTCATCAGTTTGTTTCTCAATATTTGAGGCCTGTGGGCTTTTTCCCTGCCCTACACTGTGGTTTCTTCTTCTCCCCTCCTCTCCCTTGCCCTGGTCCCCCTCCTCCTTCCACATCCTCCTCCCCTCAATAACTGCCTGTGAAACTGAACAGCATAATGGATGTAATTAGACCTTCAGTAATAGGAATGAATGGAGCAAGCAATGAGACTCCTTCTCAGGAAGCAATCAGTACATTAGGTCCCCAGGACTGAAACTGCATTTAACAAGGTTTGGGGCTTAGGGATTGTCAGTCTAGGCTTCTGCTGCTTCCCCAAGAGAAAGATCTACCCAGAATGCAAATCTCCATTTACTGTTTGCTACAAAAGGGAGGAAAAGAACATTAGCCACTTTATTGCACACATAATGAAGCGAACTGTATCTGCTAATATATTTTTCCTTAGCAGTAAATCAACTGTTCACAAATGCTAGTAAGTATAAATATATATTGCATCTGTGCTCTCAAACCTCTTCCTGGGTTTTTCTCATCCATCCTTGGAAGAAGAAAGCTTTGAATACTGTCAAATCATAATATGTTTTTGTCAAACTGACACTGGCATGTCTCCATGCAGAGTCAAGGATTGTTATAACAGTTATTGAAGATACAATTCTTTTCAAGGGAAATGCAAATATGACAAAGTTTATATGTGGTCTGTTGATTTCTGTTCCTAACTATGTATGTTGGTATTCACATGAAAAAATTACTTTAAAAAATTAAATCCTTTCATCATTTGGTTTTTAGCCCTATCCAACTGGATCCTCTACCTTCATCCAGTTTCCCATCCATAACAGGATGTGTTATGTACACTCATAAATGTTCCTCAGTTGTCATTTCTCTCAGCTTGTGCTTTCTTATTTCTATCATCTGTTACCCAGCCCTTGATATATGTGGAGAGAAAGGAGAGGAGTTAGGTCCTCATTCAGGGTTGGATTTTTTGCATGACCTGACACACAGACAGGGAGAAGGAGATAAAATCAAACAAATGAAAAAGCGAGGGATGTTTCTGAAGGTGCTGTTCATGAAGAAACATGAAGAAACCTTCAGTCCCATATCATGGCACATATATTGAATTCAAACAGAGGAGGTCAGTACATTGCACTGATGTTGAGCAGGACTCATTGGACATTCAGGAGTCAGTGACCCACAGCACAGTTAACCTGGGCAGCCACTGCATGCCCAGCATGGCCTTCAGGCTTTGCTCTGCTGTGTTGTGCTGTGTCATGCCACATGCATCTCTTGGCCATGGGACAGACATCCTGTGCATGGTGTCAGAGGAGTCTGTGGGTGGCTCCTTCTCGGCACCTCAATTACACCTCCTGTGCGGCCTTACCCTTGTTTAACAGTGAGGAAAGGAGTTCTCATGGGAACATCCTTTAGAAACAAAACTGTTTTCTTTTAAAGAAATTGTACATTTCCTCAATTGACTGAAAGGTAGAGTACGTATGGATAGGATCTGCTCTGCACAGCGTGCCATGGGAAAATCCATCAGGGGTCTGCCCAATACTGTATGAACACAGGGTGTCCAGCATCTGAAAGGTTGTAAGATGTTACTCACTATCTATATTCCTCATTTATCTGGCTTATTAAAGCAGTCATGTTATTAAGCCACTTGTTGTTGGCCTTTCCTACTGAGATTCAGGAAGATCCTTGCACTAGCTCCCACCACCTCACCTCTCCTGACTCCCCATTCCCGCAGTGCAAAACACACACTTAGTGTTGTAACATTTTCCAGGCTTTCCACCTACATGAAAAAAGATTTGTGAGATACCTGCCACCAGCAAAGATGCCACCTTACCCAAAGCCATTTCTTAAACCCAGTCCCCCTAATGGGTATTTCATTCCTCTGATATAGGCTCTCAAAATCTTTGCATTCTTCTATGAAGAAGCAATATTTCTCACTTCTCCAACTGTAAATTCCTATTTCCTTTGCATTCTCACACACCCACTCTTCACACTTGTTCCCATGCATCATGTGGGCTGCATTTTTTTTTCAAAATATATATTATTTCAGACAAAGTATTCGCAATTTGCAAAATTTCTTTTTTCTTACCTTTTTTTTTTCAGCCCAAATATACTCTTTAAGAGAAGATTTTTAGAGATAAATGGTTTTATTCACTCCAAACTTTCGTCAGATTTCTGTTAATAGTTAGATTCAAAGTCACACTGATTATTTAACTACTATATATCATAAGTCTTGCATTTACTTCTGGCTTAGCTCCTGGGTTAAAAGCAGTAATTTTTCTTCTTTTTCATTTTGGCCAACTCTTATATGAATTTAATGATTACTTCTCTCGTTTTCTGGGATACAGTGGATTATGTCACACAGTGTTTTCAAACTCCATAATGGCACTATGAAATATTTTAAAATTTACTGTTATGGTAATGATAAGCAGTAATTTAAAGTTTAGGCTGCATGCAAGTGGAAGACTTAAAGATGTTAGTTGTCAGCTTTATTTAAACAGGGTCATTGCAAAAAAAATTGCAAATATTTTTATAGAAGGTGAAACAAGAACAGAGGTTTTGTGCTGAAATTTTTGGGGGATCTTGGTAATTCAATATAGCTTTCATATCAGGAGTCTCAGAATAATCTCAGCACAAGGTCTTCACATTGTTCTACAGTACTTCCATTGGGCTCTTAGATAAAAACAAACTCTCTGTGCTTCTTCAACACAGAATTAGGCTTCCAATCTTGACATGCATTTTTAGGTCTTAACTATGACATCATTTTGTGGTTATCTTTCATCGTTCTCAGTGACTTACTGAATGGCCAGTTGGCTAAGACTGAAGCACTACTGATCAACCCATCCTTGTGATAGCCTGAAAAACTAACCTGAAAGTTAACTTGTATCAATAGAGCAACTTGTCCAGGCCCCATGGGTGCAGAGGCCTAATTGAAAGAAAGGGGACAATCAAACCATTGGCTTTGACTACAGATAATGAGCAGTGCTATGGGAGAAAATCTATTATCAAACTTACCTCAAGAGAATTGAAAGAGAGTAGTTTCGTTCTGCGTGATTAAGAGCTTTCTTTTCAGATCCAGAGGACATATCTCATCCAGAGATGTCAGAATTATAATGGTACTTCTAAAGCGATGGTCAATCAACACACTGATATAAAGCCCCTGAACACGTTGCCTGTATGACATGAATCTTTGCAGGATTGAAGCAATAAATGCCCTCCAAATTACTAAACCGTCAAAATATCAACTCTTGTAGTGAAGCAAGATCTCAAATATTACAAAAATTTTATATACTAAATGAAGTTAATCATTAAAGATGCAGGTATTTTCACATGACTTCAGAGCAGTAGTTCACCTTTTGCTTTTTGATAGCCAGTAATGAATACTTCAGAAATTTGTCAAACTCCATCACAGGTGATGCCATCAGCTATAGAAGTATCAGTTGACATCATCAGAAGTCCTAGTAGTTCAGAGCTGAGTTAACTAATATGCAGCTGATACTTTCAGTGCCTCCTCTTTTAGCCTTTCCTTATATTTTGTGTACCTGTATCATCTACAAAATACAAAGCCTTTTTGACCAATGTTGAACAGTACATTTGTTATGTTTCACTGGTTTAATAAAAATTCATAAAGCTTTTCTTTACAGGTGTCTTCACTTCCGAGTTTGGATTTAAAAAACTGAGGCTTAATTGTGGACACAGTTTTACGTACCTAAGCCTGAAAATGCACTGCTGCCAGAAACAAGTGTTAGCTAGCCAGAACTGCTAGAATGTGTAGTACAAGTGAACATAAATGTTCAGATAGACATTTCATATAATATTGAGAGAAAAACAGGAAGAACAGCCCCCATCTTAACTTTAAGGCAAAGACATGTTAAAAATGTCTTTAACTGGAATGTACTTTCTAAGTTTATATTGATCCAGTGTTTTTAGCACTTTTTCATTCACTCTTGTTTTTTTAATTCAAAAACAGCCTTGGTGTTTTGTTTTTTGTCTATAATACACAAAAACTATTCTTACAGAGTATGCTGATGATTGCAATGAAGCTTTAAGTAGTCATTCTAAGTTCTTTGTAACAAATAATATTCTTGTGCTGCTGCTGGCAGCAGCTGTCCACCTGACCTAGAGCATTTTTCCATGACTAGAGCCACTCTCTGCAGGTGTCTTTCATTTCTACAGAGCGACTACCATTCTGTGAAACTGTGAATCTGTGACTGCAGAATAGCTTCCTTAGGTTTGAAAGACACTCCTGTAAGCCCAACCTAGCAGTGAAAAGGATGTTATCAGAAATTGCCAGAAAAAAAAAAAAAAAAAAAATCACATCTCTAAACTGAACTCCAGAATGCTGCTCGTAACAAGAAAATCTCCAATACACTGATGCTAAGAGTTCCACTCATCCAA
Organism: Eurypyga helias; assembly: GCF_000690775.1. Taxonomy (NCBI): domain Eukaryota; kingdom Metazoa; phylum Chordata; class Aves; order Eurypygiformes; family Eurypygidae; genus Eurypyga; species Eurypyga helias. The sequence goes on along the minus strand of NW_010240400.1, from coordinate 34,289 downwards.
TAGTTCAGTCCTATACTTTGGAAAATATGTGATAATTCCTTGGCAACTTTGCTCAAAATTATAAGGGAATTGACTACTGTGTGGTATCAGCGCCACTAAAACATGCATTTGAAACACACAAGCATGCACACTATTTCTCCTTTTGTGCCCTTCTGACTCACAGCACTGTGACAGGCAGCAACCAACAACAAAGAGGAAGACAGAGGTATTGGTCTTTCCTCACACTTGATTATTGGGATAGAATCATCAGCTTCAAAAGCAAAAAATTGAACTAACAGAAACAACGACTGTAGAGGGATAAGCACATTAATGAGGAAAAAGCACAGTCAACAGACATGGAGAGCAGAAGTGAAGAATGCAAGAGGGAGAAGAGATTAGGAAGGTAAAAATAAAATTATGAGAAAAAAGATTTATAGAGGAATAGGCAAAACCAAAGAAAAACACACTGAACATGAGATTACAGAGAAGTCAGTTACTTTGGAAAATAAAACCCATCAGTTTTAAATTATCTCAAAAATCAAGATAATTACTTTAACCAAAAACTTTACAAGTGTTCTGCAGAACAGTTGCATTACAATTTACTTCACACTTTTTTGGACAGTTAGAACTAAAATTTACAGAGACATTATGTAATATTATAGCTCACATCAAAGTGTGAGTGTGGTTTGCCACTTCTCTCAGTCCTCACAGTGAAGAGTGACTTCTAAAATCGATTCTGGTTGCCTTAGTTGTCCCTTAAATATCAACGATTAAAATCAAAAAGGAGAACTCTAGGTCCTTTAAATAGCCGTATATTTTATTCCTTATTAACTATACTTACATATGAAATGCAATTGTACATCCAGTTTGCTGGCTGAGAAAAATAGTACATGGATACACACTGGTGAATTATATCTAACCAGATCATAGAATTACAGAACAGTTTGGGCTGGGAGGGACCTTAAAAGTTCATCTAGTTCCAACCTCCCTGACAGGGGCAGAGACACCTTCCACTAGACCGTTGCTCAAAGCCTCATCCAGCCTGGCCTTGAACACTTCCAGGGATGGGGCATCCACAGGTTCTCTGGGCAACCTGTTCCAGTGCCTCAGCACCCTCTCCGTGAAGAATTTCTTCCTGGTATCCAGGATCCTGGAACAACACATCACTTGCTTCTGAAGAACAAGAAAGTGAAAGAAAGGGCCATAAAGATAGCTTTATATAAAGTATGTTGCATCTGCTGTAGTGATACTATTTCAGCAATCTCTCTCTGTCTCTCAGTACGAAAGCCGTGGGCAAGTTTTTCTCAATGTGATTATATTAATATAACCGCTCACGGGAGAATGCCAGAACAACCCACAATCTCATAATTTTGTTCAGATTCTGTTATTTTATGGATATAGACACGCAGTTTAGAATTCCAGTTCTTCTGGGAAGGGATTTTTCCTCTGCAGATTGCTATTTTTATATAAATAGTTACTAAAATAGCCATTATATGTTGTTAAACCTGACCTTTGAACCTTGTTATCCTGATTTTTGAAAATTACCCAAAATAGGTCCCAAAAATAGTGAATATCTGAGATTAATTTTTCCACAACAAATTCCACTCTTAGTAGGTGATCAAGGTTTTTTACACCTGAAAACTGCATTTAATGACTGAAGAATTGAGCAATCTTATGTAATGTGTGTTCTGCTGGTTATATTAAAAGTTCCTTTTACTTTGATTTGTGCAAGACTGGGTGCTGTCAAAACCTCACAGAATTAGTGACACCAAAGAATATTCATTATAAATATAGGCGCTTTTTTTGAAAGAAGTCACTATAAACCATGCTCTCAAATCATTGTTTGCAAAACTCGTAACCACGAACAACTTTAAATTAACAGTTCTATAATTCTGAAACCCTCATATGTCTCATATTTAATGGAAAATTTGGGGGTTTTATTCTCCAAATAAAATCTAAAAAGAAAACTGGGCTTTGTAATTTAGTATGCAGATGATGTGTAGTGATTTATGTTCATAAAAATTTTCAGAGGCTTCAAGTGCACTAACCTTTTTTACACTTTTGCATTAACCATTATCTGAGTAATTTCTCCTTTTAGCTGTGCATACAGATGTGCATGCTATATGATCTCTGGTATCTCAATTATAGGAAGTTTTCTTAGTTAGTTATAGTATATCATCAAAACCTAATCTGTGTTTCAGAAGAGTGAGGGTAATTCCATCAAAATTGTAGAGTATTTGTGACCAAGCATGTCTTATGGGTTTAAAACGTAAATCCATATTTTAGTTATGACTTCAACCTTGACCTCAGAGTTAAACTCAGTGTTTTATCCATTTGCTCTCTGAAGCCTAAAACAGGATACGAATGTGAAATAAGTATTTAGAAATAGGTTTGTCTGATTTGCATACTGCCGTATTTGTAATTATTTTTGTTTGACATGGGAAAACTGCAACTAGCATAAAATCAAAGGCAGTAAAGCAGTAAATTGTTTTGCTCCTTGCCTGTTAGTAGCATGCTAAGAACACTGGAGTACATCACTAGGAAAAGTAACAAGAATTTTAAGCTCCAACTCTGAAAACAAATTTTCTTAATTCCCCTTCTATCCTTTTTCTTTTTAATGTAGACACTATATTGTATGCCTTCTTTAAAATTAGTTCATCCCATTTAATATGCTTTGGAAATGGTTTGCTAGCCTGTCAAAAGATTTGTAAGTCATGGGAAAAAAGTCAAGCTTATTGACTTCTGGAACAATTAACAGAATCACAGATAGCCTATTTCTTGGCCCATTTTCTCAGTGTAGCCATCAGTGCAATTATGCACATAATACAAATTTTCTCATATAAAAAATAGGGTCACAAGTCCAAGAAAGTTAAAGTTCACTCCAGGAAATAGAACCATTTACTTTTAATGATTCCTCATCGGCCACTTCCAAGGTTACTGTGGTTTGTCTCAGTATCTTGGAATACTTCTGTATCTTTGTAGTCCTGGAGAAAGTCTCAGAAGGGAATATTTTGGTTGTTAGTATTGTACATTGTAGTTTTTAAGCTGCTTGTCCAAAACTAATGTAAAAACTGAAAGAACCTTCCTCCAACATATATAAGTAGGTTTTTGTATGGAAGGATGTTAACATTCAGGGGATTTCAGTTAATATATCTTTTAATTTTATTATATACGTCCCCTGCGAGATAATGTTCCCACAGTTAACACTGATAACACTATCTTAGCTTCACTGAACACTAAACCAGACTTTATTATACTGGCCAAGCATACCAAACTCCTGTTAGATTAGATTTTTAGTTTTGGTTTTTTTGGTTTTTTGTTTGTTTAATTCTTTTTCCTCAACTGTAGTAGATCAACTGAAGAATGTTTCAAAGGGCAGAAAACAAATGAGATTTTTTAATTGTTCCTAATAATGGAGTACAACAAACTTGTGACCAGCTTCAGAAGAATTTGATAAGTGCTTATACAAGTTTCTACTTCATATAACAAGTATGTTGCTAAAGTTTTAAATGAAGAGTGTGCTTAAATTATATTGAAGATGCTTAAGAATATAGCAACTCCTATAACTGTTGTTACACTATAGGTATTTTTTTTTTCTTAAGCTGATAATACATTTCAAACAGTAGCAATTATTTGCATTAAAAAAATAAGGCAGAGTTACAGAGATGAATAGGGCTAACTGCTCAATCCTTCACTCTTTTAACATTAAGCCCCTTTTTCTCACTAAATAGGAAAGATATGATTAAAGTTGAGGACAAACTAAATTGTGTCAAGATTAGCATATTTCTTTTAGATTCCTGGAGCTGACACATCCACCCAACCCTGGCCATTTAACTACAAAATGTAATATGTACTTAATAAGAAGTTTCATCAGAAGTATAAAAATCTCCTGTTTTCCCAGCTCAAGATGATGGTTTATACTGAACAATAGAAAAGATTGACTATAAACTAGAATGTCACCAACTTAACTCTGGATATTACCTCTTTGCCATATTGCTAAAAAAATACTCTTTGAAGAGACAATTGAACAGATTCTGCTTTAAGCCAAGTAGGAAGATTAAATTATTATACATTTTTACTAGCATTACTCATATTCTGCAGTCACTATCTCTTCCTGGAATCAACATGAATATGTTGTATTTAAAATTCAAATTGAGGGACATATCAACATTTCATAATTCCTGATTTATTTAAGCTATTTAAGTTTATGTTGGTTTTGACATAGTTCTCCTCTTCTGTCACCTTATGAATTTCATCCCATTTTCAGTGTCCTGTTGGACATGTTATCTCAAAACTACTTTTTCTATAAATATTATTATATTATTGATTTGACTGGTAAAAGTCGGTGTCATTTAGCTGTTTCTCTGATCTGACAATTGAAAACTACAAGCTCATTTCCAAGGAAGAAATGGTAAAAAAGATGCTGTGGGATTTTAGATTTTATTATAATTTATAAATGACAGATCAAATTTATTACTCTGTAAGTAAGAGATGTGCTGTTAATTTCTTTCTAACTAACAAATAATGATTTAACATTTCTATTATTTAATGACCAAAGATGAAGTGATGATTTGACACACATAGCCACACATACCTGTGGAACTGCATGTAGGTGTAACCACTGGCCTAATTTCAAGACAGCCATATTACAAAATAATATAAACTTTATGCATTTGTCTAGGACTTAAAGTGAGCACCTAAAAGACATATCTTCCATGTTGTAAAAATTTCAAGTTATATTAATTAAGAAAATTAATATTTTTTTCCTGATCCAAAATAGAAGAAAATTGAACGGTTCCAAAATTTCATGCAAAAAATAATTTTGAAAATAAGCACATCGGTTTTGATCAGATGAAACTTTTGGCTTCAATTTTTACTTCAAAATACAATTTCCTACAATATTTAAAGAAAAGAGGTAGATCACTTCAAAACCACCATTTGAACATTCAATCCATTTTGTTGTTGAATGAAAAATACTTTCACTTTTGATGACTTCATATGTTCAACTGCACTGAAAAAGGTTTAATGTTAATGAAACCAACACCCAAAAAGTTCTACCCCAAGAAATTTCATGGTCTACAGTGACTTTTCAATAATGAAAACAAGAAAGAATAATGGCAGAATAAATGTACTGATATTGGCAAGGGACCCCCACACACCCCACACCACCTCCCACCCCCCCAAAAAAAAAATCCAAAACCACAAATTAACCTCAAGAATAGGCTATTACGTTTCAGATAAAATGCATTTGAAGACAGAGTTAAAAAACCCCAAAACTTTACATTTGGAATTCTATTTCAAATACTGTGGCATGATTATTTCAGTTAACTTTCTTGGTGAGATGTTGCACATTTTAACTGTCCGTAATCTTTGGTCTTCCTTCTCATTTAGGGTAAGTTTTTGTATTAAAACAAACAAAAAACCTTAATGTTTTTCCCTTCATTTTTCTTTAAGGTCACTAGTAAAATTATTTTGGTTTTCCTACCAAAGAAAAGAGAAATCAGGATTTTTGATCACTGGAAATACATGAGAACCATTATAATGATCCTCATCAATTAATTCAACATCTTAGTCAAAGAGGAAGGGGGGACAGTCATATGCAAGGTCACATTTTATATTTAAATTTGTCACTGAGTTCCCTCTAATATTATTGGGCTATGACCCAGTTGCTTCTTTTTCATCAGCCTATGTTCTTAAGATCCTCATCCTGTAGAAAGAGACTGATATATATCTGTGCATCACTTATTGCAAGTGGTGCTGTTAGAAACAGCTAAACTTATCACATGATTTAGAAGGTAAGTAAAGGAGACTATCACTTAGAAAAAAGCAGTTAAATTCTGTCTTGCATTTGAATCTTGCTTGATGCTTATTAACATTTAGTGCTGATTTAATGCCCTTCCACCAATTGCTAACACATTCTGCCATCAGATTACGTGTGCTTTGTGATCAATATTATTGAAGCTTGCCAGAGAGTCTAACAGCACCGTCTTGGACTACTGACCTTTGTATATAATTTTCAGGGAAATCATAGAATCCTAGATTATCTGAAGCTGGAAGGGATCCATAAGGATTATTGAACCAAACTCCCTGCTCCTCACAGGACTACCTAAAAATAAACCATGTGACTAAGTGTGTTGTCCAGATGCTCCTTAAAGTCTGACAGGTTTGGTGCCATAACCACTCCCCTGGGAAGCCTGTTCCAGTGAACAACCAACCTCTCAATGAAGAAGCTTTTACTAATGTACAATCTAAACTACCAAGTCATCTGTCTTTGTCATCTATTCTACTTCTATATCAAATCTGGGTCTGAAGCTGGGCTGGTAAGGACTTTTGCTGTGAAAACAGATGATGTGGTAGTTGAAGGGCTGGAGACCACTGTGAGATTACTTATCAGGTAAACTGACCCATTGAGTCTATCGGCAGTGACACAGGATCTCTGTAAGAAAACAGTTGATGACTTCTCCCAAATGTCCAGTACCATTCACTCTTAATAGCTATACTCCTTTGTCAGAGGTGGTTTTGGTCCGTGTAGTGATAGCTAAATATATACACTTGTCTCTTCCTCACAAAGTTGTAAAGAAAGATCTCCTTTCAGTGACTCTTTGAGCAAAGTTTATTTATTTATCCAAGTGGAACAACATTTATTACCAGTTTTGTATCTTTTTATGAGACTTTGATGTTATGGAATATACATTTTAATAATTACTTGTCAGGAAAAAATAATAAACTGACTGTCAATTTTAGCTGATCCCTCTCTACAAACACTCAAAAATTACTTTGACTATATGTAGCAAATAAGAGAGATTTATCCATATGACATCTGAAGAACTTGGGTGTGCACATAACATGATCTCTCCAGACCTCTACTCTACTGATGGACTGCCCATTTTGGGAAAACATTTCTTCTGATACCCTGTTTAACCTTCTCTTGTTTCAATTTATGTCTGTTTTCTCATGTCCTGTAGGTATAAAGTACTGTGAAAAACCTAGCTGAACCTCCATGATCTCCTCCCCAGAGGAGAGGAAAGTGTCTCTGAAGTCATCCCTTCTCCAGGCTGAACAAGTCTCGGTCCCATAGCATCTCACTGCAGGGCCTATTCTCCAGGTTCTGTCTACCTTCTTTGCCCTCCACAGAACTCTGTTCAGTTCATTAATATCTTTCCTGTATGCAAGGGCTCAACTGGACACAGTGTTTAGATGTGGCCTACTGAGCACTAAGAAGAGGCACTGGAACAGGTTGCCCAGAGAAGTTGTGGATGCCCCATCCCTGGCTGTCTTCAAGGCCAGGCTGGATGAGGCTTTGAGCAACTTGGTCTAGTGGAAGGTGTTCCTGCCCATGGCAGGGGGTTGGAACTAGATGAACTTTTAAGGTCCTTCTCAACCCAAACTGTTCTGTGATTGAATGAAGAGGGAAATAGCCACCCCTCTCAACCTACTGGCCTTGCCCTTGACTGCACATCCCAAGATGCTGTTGTCCTCCTCTATTGCCAGAGCACACTGCTAGCTCATGTTCAGTTCAATGTCTTTATTTTAACATTGAGAGAAAAAATCAAATTATTTTAAAAGTGTGGTGAATAATATAATTCAATATATTGTTAAAATTCAGTAATAAAGAAGATCAAGTTTATCTGTGTACATTTGACTGTATGTGTACCTTATCAAACTGCCCTGTTTAGAAATGACAAATGGATATAATATTATTATGAAATGGTCTATCTGCCTGAGGGACAATAACTTTTGGTCTTATATTCTGGAGATTTTGAAGTTATTTTGACTTGAGACTACTCTTTAAATAGTAAGGCTGTTTAATGTTACATGAATTGCAATGATACATATCAGCTCAGTCTGGAAGATTTTAAATACAATATATCAAAAGAAGTACACTCTAAAACTACACTTTGAAAGGTATATCTTAACCTCCTTCAGGTTAGCAAGGATACAGAATGATGTGTTACCTATGTTGAAAACTATTTGACTGTTCTTGTTTCAGGCAAAGTAGTACGAAAAAAATAAGTAGGTAAAGCGATGAATTAAACACTGGTTTAATGATCTTGCTTCTGTGAGAATTGAATTTACTTTCCATCTCTTAACACTACATGGTAACTGGGAGTATTATTTAGCTCCAGATACAATAACAAATGCTTCGATAAATATTCTAATGTGAGTGACTATAAGGTTAAAGACCATTTGAAAACAGTTCTAATTCTAAATCTCTTTCCAATGAGTGAGGACTGAGCCATTTCTAATTTTATATTTCTTCTGTGTGTACATGTACATATTGTGTGTATTTATAGTATGTATACGTAATTCACTGTGTAGTAGCTGTTCATTTTTTTCATAACCTGTAAACAAAAGGTAAAGTGAAAAGGATTAGTATAAATAAAAATGTAAAGAATATTCCTGAAATTGAAAATATTAACATTATCTTTTTTACAAAGAAGCTTCTTTTCTTCAGTGTGATTATGAGTTAATGTAGAAGGTTTTTGCCTAACAACCATACAGCAGTCAAATCTCATGGAATAATTTATGGTTTAATCTTACATGCAGGCATATTAAATAAGTATTACTCATCAGAACTCACTTATTAATAAAACAAGCTGAATTAGCCACCAGAGAATCATATTTGGAAATTCAATGACAATTTTACATTTTTAATAAAGGTTCAGAAATATTATTGCAGAGCAGGTGGTATGAAGAAATGTGGTCAAATTTGACATTCATTAATAATTGAAGTGTGGAACGTGACAGAGGTGAAAACTGATATTGATTTTTTCCCCTCTAATATTTGGATGAGTTCTGAAAAGTAAATAAAATGACATAACAAGACATATCAAGTCACCCTGATTTCTTTGAACACACCTCCCTGTATGCACACATATATATATCACTATTTTCCCTATCATGTTTCTGAATAATTCAACACCCATAGTCTTTCCAGTTCAATGCATTATAAAACACACTCAAGCTGAGTTTCAATCATATTAGACTGAAAGCTGAATTTTTTATGAAGGATTATTTAAAACAAAATGTGTCTTGGGCCCTACAGTCTCTGAAACCAAACAATCCCGAGAGTTCAGTGAAGAAATGTCAACACTGGAGAATTTTTCAATTCAAAAAATTAAAGGAATCCTGTTTGATGTATATTAACCATATCAATATTAACAACCTTCTGCTGGATTTCAGAAGTGATATGAGAGTGGCAGTGTTATCGGTCTTGTATTTTAACTAGTTGTGAAAGCTCTGAAACACTCGTACTGACACTGAACTTGACCTGCCTTTGGGACAGCTCCAGCAGCACTCCTGCCGGCTTCAGTAATACTGAAGAATATCTTCAGACTCAGTTGAGGTCAAGTTCTTTAGCTTCATTGGACTCCAAGCATGTAAGGTTGGCTACCAGCCTCTGCTGATCAAACTCCAGCACACTGTAGGCATCTCCATGGGGGGATGGCTATCAGAGGTCTGTAGTACACTCTATCATGCATGTGAGTTTCAGCATTTCCCAACTCTTCCTGTCCTCACATTGAATAGGCTTGTAGTCAGGGTCTTCTTTACAAGATATCTTTTGGTTTACATCCTTCATCTGCTTGAATGAGTAGCTGCCCCTTTCTTGGCAGAGTACTGGTGATATCAAGAGTGGAAACTCACTGAAAATGGGCTGGAGCTTTCCATTCCAGTGTGTTTGCAAAAGTAAATTCCCTGCTTCTGGAGAAAATAATCTACTCACGTTCTGTCTGTAGGTGCAAATATTAAGGAGAAAACAGAGGAAAAACATTTTCTCTTATGTTCACTGTAGCAGATTTCAACCTCAACCTATCTGTCTTTCATGTGAAACTTTAACATAGCTACATACATATCCGTGCTTAGGTTCTTTGCAATACCACCTTCCTTCTTTCTGTACAGTCACCGGTAAGCTTGTCTAGATCTGCAAGAAAACCCTGTTCTTATGGACTATCAAGGTAATTTTCTGGATTTCATGCTATACAACTTATCCGGTTATTCAGCCCACAGAGTATGGTTCAATAGATTTAACAATCTTTTCAACAGACTCTAGTCAATGGGATAGGAGGAGAACAGGGGGTCTTCTCTCACATTGTCTGTAAAATACCAAAGGTATCTATAAAAATGCCAAAGCAGCTGAACATTCAGAAAAAAAATATGAACAATCAGGTGTTAAGAAGATAGAAAGTAGAAAAGTTCAAAAGCAGAAGAGAGAAAGTGTGTCAACTAATTAGACTTCCTTCAATGTTTTATTTTTTTTAAGGATGCTTTCATGTTTTGAGATGAGTATCTCTGCTCCAAGGTATTGAGCGCAAATAATATTGATTGACTGCCGTTATTTTATGTTCTTGTGCCTTCTGTCTACTGCGGAACAGGTAACTGTTTGCAGGTCCCATTGACTGTGTTAGCAGAGCAAATGGATGATGCTCTAGCTCTCATTTTGTAATAATGGATTTATATTGACTTCAGTAGCCAGAATTAATGAAATCTAGACAAATAACTGAAAAGGTATTCCACAAGGTATTTCACTTGAATTAGTGAGAAATATTGCAGAAAATATGAGTCGACTGAGATTTTTAAACATAAAAATATATTATTCTCCATTCATATCTGTCATATATTAATGTTGGAAACATAACTCCAAATTGTGGGTTGTGAGCTATTTGGAATTTCAGTGCCATTTCTTGCAGTTCTTAATTATTATTCATAGGTTTTCATCAGACAGAAAACATAAAAATGAAAAAGAAAAATTGACTATTTTAATTAAAATGAGAGACTATCTTAATAAGCAACAACAAGCAGCCACTGCCAGGCAAGTTAGATGGTTCTTATGTGACAGTGCAAACAGCAACCTGTTCCCTTATGCAAAAATTGTAGTTAGTTGTTCAACAAAAAGATATGCAAATGCAAGTATTTGCTTGTCTGTAACAGTTACCAGATTTACATAGAATCATAGAATGGTTTGGGTTGGAAGGGACCTTAAAGATCATCTAGTTCCAACCCCCCTGCCATGGGCAGGAACACCTTGCACTAGACCAGGTTGCTCAAAGCCACATCCAGCCTGGCCTTGAAGACAGCCAGGGATGGGACATCCACAACATCTCTGGGCAACCTGTTCCAGTGCCTCAGCACCCTCTCTGTGAAGAATTTCTTCCTGATATCTAATCTAAAGCTCCCTGATTTCAATTTGTACCCATTACCCCTTGTCCTGTCACTACAGGCTCTTGTAAAAAGTCTTCTCCCAGCTTCCTTGTAGGCCCCCTTCAGATACTGGAAAGCTGCAATGAGGTCTCCTCGGAGCCTCCTCTTCTCCAGGCTGAACAAGCCCAGTTCTTGCAGCCTTTCATCATAGGAGAGGTGCTCCAGATCTCTGATCATCTTTGTGGCCCTCATCATTTTGATGTATCTTTCTATTAACAAAAGCAGTTTTGATAAATGTAAGGAAAAATAAAGAAAGAGGTGGGAGCACATGGTTTAAGTTGATTGATTGCAGTATTTGGAAAATAAGTTTCCTTCTCAATTCAGACCATCAGTGCACCGTAGGCTACAATATGTTTCTTCTCCACAGTTAAAACCTTAGCCAGTTCTTACTGAGTCAAAAATGCTCCATTTCAGTCTTTTGAAGGGCTGCACACACCAAAAACTGAAGTTCTTCTACACCACTCAGATCAGATTCCTATAATTTTGACTGGATTAACAGCCTTGTGATCCCACAAAATCACTTGGGAAACAACACATGGCTTTCCCTCCTGAGTTTTGATAGTTTTCCCACACACCCCTGCCATGTTTCTGGAAGTGACTGTGGAATTTCAAGCCTTGTCATACTTTTCTGCCCATGTTTCACAGGGTGATGTTGTCAGAGATCACAGCTATGGTATTGAGGCTCTGTTCTGTGCTCTTCTTCCAAGGGAAAACATGTCAACAGTTTAAGTGGTCGGTAAAAAGTTGTGAAGAAAACTCCTTTTACTGAAAATAATTCCACTCTTGTTGCAACATTTTCCTTTCTCTGGCAAGATTTTTAAGACAAATATGAAAAAAAAATGGAGACCTCAGAATTCTGCAGCCTGCTTTGATGTTGTCATGTTACGTGTTGTCCTCTTTGTTCTGGATATAGCATTAATGTTTTACATCTTTACAATACATGTATTACATATATAATCATACACAAGTTTAGAGAGATATATGTAAGACAAACACAGAAAAACTGTTGGAAATTTCTCAATGGCTCAAGCAATTATTTCCCATCAAAAGTCCTTAGTAAACGTATTTACGGCCTTAAGGCCTGGAAAACTCTACTTTCTCACTTGGGAAAACACATATTTCTTACCTTTTCTGCCACTAATGCCAAGATAGGGATCACACTCTGGATGATAAGGCATTTTTCCAAAAATGTACCTGTAACTCTTCCCTCCTTGCTGAAAAGTTGCCAAAACTGCCAAAAATTGCCATCTTTTATCAGTACCAAACCATTGAACCTGGTCTTTCAGGTAATACCTCAACGTATAATTTTTTTTTAAACTCTAGAAACCCAGTCATAGTGTTCATTGGCAAAGATTTTGTGCAGTTAACCCTGGAAGTCTCCTCTACCTTATTTGAAATCTTGAATTTGGACCCCCTCAGTGTAGTTGCACTTATTTTATTCTGCCTGGCTGTGGTCAATTTTTTCACTTGTGGTTAGAAATTACTCTTCTTAGAAGTTAACATACTGTCCAAAGAGAGATGCAAATGATGAGTTTAGGAAAAATAGCTAACGTTCTCTCTTTCTGGAAACCTGTCATTTATATAAAAAGTTACTCTTCCCTTGCAAATCTAGGAACTGACCTTTATTCCTTTATTACAAGAATACTACTTGATTAAAGAATAGAGTTAGTCAAGTATTTTGCAGATTTAAATAAAAAAATGTCTCCTTTATTGCTTTAACCATTTGAAGAAAGACATAGATGTTTGCTAGGTAGGCATTCTGTGACAAATATTTATAATATATAATTCCTCACATGCTACATAACTCACATTGCTGCTGACATCCTTCCACTGATTCCTCCACTACTAAGCCAGAAAAAAGGATAGCAAGCTTGTAGTTCTGTATCCAAGAGAAAGCTCAGAGTTTTGTGACATATGATAGAGTATAAGTGAACAATAACTTAAATTTCCACTGACAGGCCGAGCTATGCCACACATTGTGGAAAATTATGCCTACTGATTATAATTCTTCTGGATCCAGAGTCCATCAATGCCTATTATTAAGGACCATGGAGGCATGAACATGAAACACAGTGCACTTGCTATTAGGCTGATCATGATATCAATCAGACTGTAAAGATTTTAGGAATAGGTTTCAGTGATCACTACACATATTCATTTCAGTTTGTGAGAGAGCTGCTTTGAGTCACTTCTTCTGTTCAGTATTTGAGGAGACACTGTATTGCACTGTGTTAGACATGACATTAATGTCAAATTTCAGATATCTGATTCTAGGAAAAAAAAAAAGAAACCCACCAAAACCCAACAAAATTCCTTAAGAATGAACAATCAGACAGATTATTAACTCTGTCAAGAAATCAAATCCTTCAGAAGCACTTCAGCCAAAAATGGTAGAAAATTAATTTTGATTAAATGAGTGGCCAAATACATAATGTGTTTGGAACAACTCAGAGATCACTAAACATGTATAAAATCCAGAAAAGCAGATTTACTTCTTGAGATCATAATTTTTTCATTCAAACAAAGAGAATAAAAGCATCTACACTATTGACCAAGGTGCAAAGTATTAGACTAGTTGATCAAAAAAAAAAAAAGATGGTTTAGTCACATGCATTTCACTATTTAGCCAAAAAAAAAAAGAAAATTTATTACATGGAAAAGAAGTACGTAACATTTATGATCTGGCATGGGGATAAATAATAATTTTATGAAGATAGAAGTAACTTGGTGCTAATAAACAAGGCGCAGTCCATTAGTTCCATTCTTCTCTGAAAGAAAAATTGATTTGTCATTCATAATTTGGCACAAGCTGCCATACATGACTGTCAAGAAAAATATATAAGATGATAAAAGAAGAAGTTTCAAGTATATGGTGTGGTTATTTTCAGATTATTCAAGGATACTGTTCTATTTTCTGTTCTTTCATGTTGCTGTTTGTCTGAAGTCCTGGCTTCCTCTGATAGCTCTTCTTAAAAGACGGAAGACATTACTCCTCATTTAAAAGAAGAAATTTTACAAGAGACCATGAACCCAATCCAGAAGATACTTTTTAAAAAAAATCATCTTGAAAATTTATTCTGGAGAACAGTGAGCTGCAATTGTGATCCCAAGATACCTCCAATATCTGTGCTTCCTTTGGGGACAAAAATGTCAATATTATTTACTCCTGGTGATAGATAGCACCAGAAGGAAGAACAGATAATGTGAGTACAGAAACAATCTATAGCTCCTTACACTCTGTTCAGACTATATCATAATCTAAAACTGTAATGGCAAGAAACAGACAATTTACATGACAGTCAGAACACTACACACACTTTTTAATGAAGGAAAAAAAGGTTAGAATGTAATAGCCTCTACTAAAATAGTAAAAATAAAAATACAAAAATCATACTTCACACTTCCATACACATAATTCACACTGCCCATCCATATTTTTATGATTCCTGTAAGAGCAGTGACTTATTTTGATTTTCCAGCTTGGTGAGCACATATCAAAGATTTAACTTTCTCAGCGTAGTCAAAGCTGTTAATTGTTGTCTTGCAGACAGACATATTACAGTAATGATGGTAATACTTCTACTTGGTTTTGTGTGTATGAATAGCAAGGACTGCAGTGACCTCTATCCTGGACAATATCACTTGAGTGACACTTTCAATTTCCTGTTTTTTCAATTGTACATTATTTTTATTATGAGATTATTATACATAAGAAATATTTGAAAGTGAATTACAGTCATAAACATTATGTATAGGTATAAAAAAGGTCTGATTAAGTAGTGACTCCAGTATGAAGAGACATTTCTATGGGTGTAACAGGCGGAGTGCACAATAAAGCAGACAAGACTTTAAGAAGTACACTTGCTTTCTAACACTTTTCACTGTCTGGAACAATCTAAATGGAAGAGGAGCAGGCCTTGAGGAATTGGCCATCTTGTGATAAATACTTCATTCTCCCTGTAGACAGCCTGACTACAGGGAGCAGTGTTGTATCATGGTGCAGAAAAGTGCAGTCTTTGGCATACCTGCCAGTATCCTGAACACAAAAATGAGATGGCTAAATTTGCATATGTGGACACACTTTTCATAAGAATGGAAACAAATAGAGACATAGGCAGGGGGAAAAAAAATTTAAAAAAAAAAGAAAACAGAGCAAATGCACTATCCACTCCTTTATATTTTCTTTGAGAGGGCAACGCACAACAGTTCATAATTTTGTTCCAGCCTGTACATTCCTAGTCTTGCTCTCCCTGAATGAATTGATTTTCATTCTTCATTCTGTTTCAAGTCAATCAACCTATTTTTTTCATCCATATTTACATAACATTACCTGCACTGGGTCAGATCAAAGATCTACCTTCTTGTAGCATCCCGCTCTTGACAGGAGGCCTAGGGAGGAGTATAAATGCAGGGCAAGCACACAATGATACTTCCCTAGAATAGTCTCCTTCCTTCTGAGAGTTTATGCTGCAGAGATATGAACTACACATAACATATTTATATTCATTTGTGTTCTATACATTTTTCTTCCATGAGCTTTTTCTGTCCATTTTCTGATCCCAAACAGACAGCTATCATCAACAACATGCTGTGGCAACGAAGACTACAGGCAAAACCACAGAATGCTGAAGGCCTGTCCTCCTTTGCTTGGAACAGTGCTGTCTACCTTTCCTGTTCATTCTGCTCACTTCTGGAGAAAAGAAGTAAGATAGTTCTCCTGCCAGTACATCAGAATAAGAACCAACACACAAATCAGTAAATAATACCTTACCTTATGTCCCTGACATAAGCAGTGAATTGTAGTTCAAAAAAGTTATGTCTTTATGTCTAGACCAGCATGTGTATTGTTGTGACAGGACATTTGTCTGGGCAAATGCATCAAAGATCATGTACTTAGCTGCTATGTTTGCATTACTGTAATGAGGAAAAGCAGTTTTGCCAAAATCCCATCATTTCCCCTAGAAATTTCATCCAAGAAGAAAGATGATACACAAATAATAGGCCACATTAAATTAAAAATAAATCAAAATATACTGTTAAAATAAGGGTGATAAATGGTGATGGAAGGAAAAATGATAAAAATACTATTTTTTTTTAATTTGTTTGTTTGTTTTAAACCCATGATATCTAGTCTAATAATCATATCCATTTGCAAGGCTATGTGTGAAAATAATGGTCATGTCAAGAAAATATATTCTTGGAATTTATGTGAAAATATACACAGCACATCTTTTCTGCATAAATTCTTATTCTCTGTAATTTATCAAATGCTGCATAGCCTCCTGTAAGATCATATATTACGAACAGTGAGACTCCTTTTTTACATTAAATAAGCACTTACTTTACTTGCCATACTCCAAATTCTTTCTTGCACCACACACTGTTTGCTATCCTACATTAAAAATATAATTTGAATTACTCTATATTGTCCCTAATTACACCTCTTGTCCAAATAAATGAAGAGAATATACATATCCATATATTTACACTTACGTTGTTCTACCTGCATTATGTACCTCATTAATCATCATTAGAGTTAAAACTCCACTTCTTTTAGAATGTCTCAATTTTCTATGTAAGACTAACAGACCTCTTCAGGGTTGTATAGATGAAGGTATATTTCTATACTCTTCCCCAGTAAAGACTCCTTTCAAAGCATCAGCGCTGGTGTTTCTATTCACCAGATGGATATGAAGTGATTTTCCCTGTCTTTTTCTAAGTTAGGCTTGCTCATTATTTTCTTCCTGTTCTTTAGTCCACTGAGTGGAATAAGAGCTGTCTTGTCTTACTCTTTATTATTTTGGAAGTTCACTATAACTGGGTTCTGGTGCAATTTTTAAACATTCTTCTCTTTGAGGCAGTAATCTACAGAGGCAGTCTTTTTCTCCTCTTCCTGCCATTAACCTGCCCTTGAAGACTCCTGAACTCTCAGACCTTTATTTCTAGATCATGCTAGCAGATGAGGCTGCAATATCTCTTTTTGGCATTGCAATTATGCAGCAACAGGCTGTCGTCAGACAACCATATATTCATCCTCTTCAATCCTTCCTAGGGTAAAGATCTTTAGTTTTCGGGGTTTTTTTTCAGTGTTTTTTTCCAGTGAAAGCTGATAGAATGTGTCTGGAGAAAATCATCTTGCCAAGGAAAGGAAGAAATAACCTGTACAAATCTATTTAAGTCTCCTGGCAGTCCAGTCAGAACCAGCTAAACACTTTTCCACTCTAACTTCCCTCAAAGGCCAAATATTCCCTTCTGCAGATCAGAATTTATACCCTAAACCCCTAAGACAAAAGGAATGTTTACACTCCTTAATGCCTATCAGAACTGCCTTTGCCACATCACTGTGTAATAAGCATTTAATTGGTGATGTATGCATTTATCTCAGGGATAGGCCTGTAACAGTAGCTTCGATTGCTAGTGTTTGAGTTGAGAATGATTTCCACCTTCTTTGCTGGGACAGTATGCATTCACTCTTGGAAATCAAACAGTGCATTTTCTGCTCTCTGTAGCTTCTTGCTTCATCTCTGACTTTCCTCAGCAGAGACACTAATTTGTTAACACTTTGACTTCCAGATGTTTTTCTGTACATGCATATCTACAGAATAATGTGATGAAAAACTGACACCTGTAACCATCTTTTGCATGAGCTACATATGTTTAAAAGCTGACTAAATGTTACGATGTGGCCCTTTCTACATGTAGATAAAATATACCAAAAACTTCTTTAGCCATCTTACCTTTCCATAACATAATTTGGAAGAGCCACTCCTGAGGATGTCTGCTTCAGCAGCCACTTTTGCCTTTGCCTTCTCCTAGAATTAGGGATGTGGATTAGGCACTAGCTTGCAAGGCTCAGCCTCACTTGGACTACCCATGAGATATATGTGACAAAATCTAATATACCTGCAATTATATTAAAAATATCTGTTCTTATAGTATTGATACAAATGTTGGCCCACTTGTTCATAATATGTGAATCTCTTAGTGAATCTCTGAGGGATTTATTTTCACTTCTTCTGCCTCTCGCAGTCTCGATGAGAGTCAAGGGATCTTACGCTTTGGATGCTTTTACACAGACTGTTGAATAGCTGAAGTAGGCTTAAGGATGCTCTGGCAGGACAAGAAGAGAAGGCAAAAACATTTTATTGGTTAATTTTGCACTTTAAGGCTTCCTTCCTCAACCTAACAGGATAAAAAATACGCATATATGTCTCAGCAAACAGGAGTAAATAATGAGACTCAAAGATTATCTTAACACTAAAGCATTTTAATAATTCTAGATGTCATTAAAATTATTACAGTGCATGTTACCAAGAGCATCATGTCTTTCATACTTTATGTTGCAAGTGATACTGTGTACAACATAAGATTTTGGCCTGACATGGCAGTTCTTCCATCTCTTTAAGTACTTTATTGTAACACTGTTGGTACTTTAATACTGCAAGCCACAAGTTATCAAGCAGATTTACAGTATGAGTGGGCCAAAACGTTTAACTTCATCAACAATTTATTTTTTCCAGATTACCAAAACAAGAGTAAGAAATGAAAAAACAAAAGTAATGTTTTTGTACTTCTTTATACTATGCAGAAATAGAAATGAAACAGTGGAAAAAAAATGGTTTGTGTAGTTCCAGTAAAGTATAGTTTACTATCTATATCTATGGAGATTAATTCTTGTTACAAGCCAGCTGTTCAACCACTGTAAGTCAGTGTACCTCTCATGATTTCAATGGTGTTATGATAACCTAAAATCTTTGCAGATATGAATATCTATTACATTGTCTGTATTGCTGTCCATATTTGTCTTCTCAAATGCCTAGGAGCTAAACTCTTTGTTAGAGAAATCAATGTTAGCTCCAGTGAAATAAATGGATATTGCTATAAAGCCTCATTCAAGGTTCTCAGCACCTAGACAATATCGTATTTAGCTTGCTCTAAAGTCTACCCTAAAGGTTCTAATTGTTCAAATATTTCCAGGAATGCAGGTAATTTGTGAAGATAACAGGCATGCAAAGCTCTGTTTACTTGTTATTCCCCCTACCCCCTGATGCTGTTAGCCCATATTAATAAGCAGATATGCAAAAACGACTCTGTGAAGACACTAGCAAAATGTTTGGTTAATGACCCTACGAACCTTATACTGTGTGAGACTAAAATGTTATATACAGAATTACAATTTCCAGTGTAACAAGAAGTCAGCAATCTGGCTTGTATTATAAATATTTTAATCTATCATTTGAAGATGTGTTTGAGAAAACCTGAAGCAATCACAGAATCACAGAATGGTTTGGATTGGAAAGGACGTTAAAGATCATCTAGTTCCAACGCCCACGCCATGGGCAGGGAC
>NW_010240400.1:14272-14474 GCF_000690775.1 Eurypyga helias | reverse complement strand
GCCAGGCTAAACAAGCCCAACTCTCTCAGTCTTTAATCACAGGAGAGGTTCTCCAGCCTTCTGAGCACCTTCGTGGACCTCCTCTGGACTCACTCCAACTGGTCAATATCCTTCTTATGTTGAGGGTTCCAGAGCTGCATCCAGTACTCCAGGTGGGGTCTCACAAGAGCAGAGTAGAAGGGGCGAACTACCTCCTTCTGCC
>NW_010240400.1:0-14132 GCF_000690775.1 Eurypyga helias | reverse complement strand
CCAGTACCCCCAAGTCCTTCTCCTCAGGGCTGCTCTCTATCCACTCTCCACCCAGCCTGTACTTGTGCTTGGGATTGCCCCAACCCAAGTGCAGGACCTTGCACTTGGCCTTGTTGAACTCCATGAGGTTGGCAGTGGCCCACTTCTCCAGCCTGTCCAGGTCCCTCTGGATGGCATCCCTTCCCTCCAGCGTGTCGACCGCACCACACAGCTTGGTGTCATCAGCAAACTTGCTGAGGGTGCACTCAATGCCGTCATCCATGTTACTAACGAAGATGTTAAACAGTACAGGTCCCAACACCGACTCCTGAGGAACACCGTTTGTTACTCAGACATTGATCTGTTGGCCACCACTCCGTGAGTGTGATGATCCAGCCAGTTCTTTATCCATTGGGCGGTCCATTCATCAAATCCATGTCTCTCCATTTCGAGACAAGGATATCTTATGGGACAGTATTGAAGGGTTTGCACAAGTCCAGGTAGTTGACATTGGTTGCCTGTCCTCTATCCACTCAGGTTGTGACCCCAAAGGAGAGGGCCACCATATTCATCAGGCACGATCTGCCCTTGGTGAAGGTGAAGGTATTTGTGAGGGTATTGCCCCTTGGCAATACCTTGACAATTTTGCAAACACCTTGCCATTGTATCTGCAGCTTATTAATAATGCCAGAGAATTAGACTCAGAATTAGTGACAGTTCAAAAATCATGTGAAGCTCTCAGACTACTATTCATGTTTGTTGACTTGTCCTCCATTACTGTGTCTTTAGAAATATCCCTTACACCTGACCTAAGGGATATAGAATGATATAAATCAGAGTCCTAGTGTTTCAAATTTGCTAATAGACTAGCCAGACCACAGACCAGTGAAGAATTCCCTCTCATCTCATATTCAATATTTAGGCAGCTAAACTAATATGAGAAGAAAGTCAACACAATACAAATACTGTTTGTAGTCGCCATACCATGAAAGGACAGAATACCACAACAGAACATTGTGATGTACATTCAAAGCACACAGACTGTTAAATTTCCTAACATGAGCTTTACACCTGGACTCAGACAAAAAACGTTGATTTTCTTTTTTAACATTACTAAAATGCAGTTTGTAGTCTGTTGTCTGCAGTTACAAATAAAAGTTATTTCATACAAATTTCTAATTTTATTTCAATCCAGGAGATTACAACCTGTTACAGTATTAGTTCAAGGAGAGAGTGCTCACCTACTAGTATTACCTGCAACACGGCTTTCTACTCTGAATGTGTATGTGTCAATCAGCTCTAGCTATAATTCAGCTTAAGTGTCTGATACAGTTACCGCCTGAATTATTTGTTATTTCTATGTCATTACTGTTGTCTTAAAAAAAGGTTGAGATCTAAGTAGTCAAAAAGTACAATTGAGTTATAAGGCTCAATATCTGTTTGCTTTCTAGGATAGAACCTTTTTTAAAGTCTGTGTTTTTAACAATTTCAATTACATCTATTAATTAATGCCTTCTAAGATGAATACCTAAGACACACACTGTTTCCAGCACGTCTTTACATCAGTATTCACCTAATGAAGGATAAGCTAGAAAAAATTATTTGTGTAAATCTTAATGGAAAATATGTTTTTCTATGTATTTTTTTGTTTGAAAGTATGAAAAAAAAGTAGCTCCTGGAAGCTGCACTTGTCAACAAGATAATAAATTAGCACCTCTGTATAGAATAAGGAGTGATTACTCTCCTGTGCAGCTCAGAGGGGAAGGTCACTTAAAATCTCTTGGAGGTGTCCTAAAGAGGAGAAAAAAAAAAGGAAACACATAGAACAGTTCACTCAGGAGTTCTGAATGGTTCATGTCACCCAGGCATGTGTTTATGTGTTGATAAATAAATACATATATATTTATCATTTATGTTTAAACACATCTATATATACACACATAAACATAGAAGATACAAGTACACACACACATATGCAGACAGGATATGTATCTGTACAAATGTGTAGTGTGCTGAGATGTACGCATATACATTTCATTTTTGCATGTATATTTACATATATTTGCATGCCATGTGCCTTTTTTTATATGTTATACTCAGGTTTACAGTCATATAAATAGTGTTGTCTTTCGAACCTTTCATGACCACTGTACAGGGCAACATAAATTATAAATACATATAAAGAAAACACAAATGTGCAGTCACAAAGATAGATATACATTAGGTCTATATATGTGTCGCAGGAGAATGGGATGGATGCAGAGAGAGGAGGAATAGGTGTACATTCTGTGTGTTAGCCATGCATACATGCATGTGAGCATGCACACAACACACACAGACATAATTCTGCATTACTTATTTCCCTGTGAAACATAAATAAGGCCTGTGTTTATCCCTGGGGGTTAATTTGGTCAGATGTCACTTTATGCCTGGTGTTAATATTTTACTCCAAATGTCATATCATCTTTTATGTTTTATTTATAGTGATCTTCATATTCATTTCTCAATCAAGGCAGTCACTGCAGGGAGAGAAGGCACTTACCTTTAATTTTTTTCTTTTCCCTTTGTAATGCATACTTTTGGCCTTTAAGAAAAAGTGCAGAGTTTGAATGACAGAAAAAAAACCATAGGGGGGAAGGAAAAGAAAATCCTCATACTTTGGGAATTCTTTCCAGGAAGTTGAACAGGAAGCAGCTTTTTTCACTGAGTAGGAGATGTGGCTATAATTAAGAAATAAGTTTAATGAATTTGTCTTTAGATGGGACACAACTTGTGTACTAATTTTGAATTGAACAGTGAATATCAAAAAGCAAGTGGAAAAGAAACTTGGAAGATAGGAGTTTGGATATGTGAATAACAAATGTCTTTGCATAAACTTTCAATAAATTCACCTGCAGCCCTAATAGACCAGCCTATCAGATACATGATTGCTATTTAAAGGCTTAGAATCCTTACCATTTTTTTTTTCCCCTTGAATAGCTGCCAGCTGGAACCGTGAATCAAAGTCTATGTTCTGTCTCATGTAATACTACCACTGAATAATCAATTTTCCATCTGCCAATGTAAATGGACAAGAAAGACATCCTAAACAAAGATTTTAGGAATACCTTCCTTTTTTACAAACTCAAGCAAGAATTACATATATTCTGAAGTCTGAATTCCTAGCAAAACATTATTAAGACTCTCTTGAAGTGTCTTTTTCTTTCAATCTTCCATCTCTTCACCTCAATGTGACCTGATTTTTCTTGTCAATCATGCTTTTATTTAAATCATGTGTGTGTGTGCATGCACGTGTGTATAAACCTCTAAAGGCACTGTATTCTGTGACATAGACACAACTTGTCTGCTTAATCCTGCTGTGTTGTCTGGGGAATTCCCCAGATTTGATATTCTGGCAAAATGGTCTATTGAAATCATATATATTATGGGAATCCTCTAGTCATCACCAAATGACTGAAATGTCATTACTCTGAAATTCCAAAAATAAATGTTGAATCAATCTGCTCGGTAAAAACTGTTAAATCCCAGTTTGGATATCAGCACAGACAAAAATTCCCAGAGTAGCTGGAGAGAAGTAAGTGTGGGACAAATCCTGACAGGAAGTCTGTTGGGGCTTGGTATGAATTCATGCTGACTGACTTCTCTGTACTTAATTAGCAGCTAGTCAGTTTTATGCATCATTCAGACTGCAATACAGAGCCACTGTCATGGGCTGGGGTAGATATAACAGTACACCACATTGGACTTAGTCCCAGCTTTAGGATGATTGCATGAATGCACATGATAATAAAGAAGAATTGACTACTCCACCATGGGTGCAGTTTATTCAATCATTTCCACATTCAGGTGATTTGAAGAGCAGAGGTCTAGACAGTCCCCATTACTTTCCATTCATTCTGTATTCACCAAAGACAACCTGGTCCCAGTGAATAATCTATTCTACTGTACAAATGTCTTTAAGGAAATCATTAGCTTACTCAATAAAAAATATATTCAGCTGCTTTTTTTTGTCTTGATACATCCAGCTATGTCTTGAGTGATGGGCACTTTTGTGTGTGTGAAGAAACGGAAGACAGACTTGGAGAAAATTAGTTATTCCAAAAATTCATGTGCAATAAGTTATGTCATCATCAAGAAAAAAATTAATCCTGTTCTGGCTATTGTGTATTATTCAGGGAATCAAAGTATGATATCATAGTTCATACACATTTATTTTTGTTTGAAAAGCACAAAAAAAATGTTTTGTTGAACACAGGCCACATCCCACATGGGTTATGCTTGACTATGTGAAAAGGATTTGGCTCAAAAGGATATTACTGTTATACCTGAGCAGTTTAAATGAAAATATAAATAAAGTCAGAAAATAAATCAGAATTCTCTCCTACCCATTTCCATATGGGAGCACAATTTTGAACAATACAAAGATTAAATTCTGAGTAAAGTGGACTTTAAACTCTTGATCTACTACAGGGATTTTTGTGGAGTTTCACTCACCATTTAGTGTATTAAACTATTTTTTTTTTTTTTTAATTTAAACTCAATAAAGTGACAGGCCTAAGTTTTTTGGGAAAATTAAATGTCTCTGAAAGGTGAGGAAACTTACAAGAGTAACTCACCAAGAACAACCCCTGATTTTGAAGATGCTTCTTATGGTTCTTGAGAAACTCCTTTGAGATATTTAACCACTCAGCTTGATCCAGTGGAAGTTAGTCATTAATCCTGATGGGGAATTGAGGCCTAAGGGCAAGAGCTCTTTATTTCTCAGTAGCTTCCACTATAACTGAAGCGCTCTCATTTCACCCTCCAGGCTGCAAGGAGCCTGAACTGCTTTCTCCAGTAAAATTCCAGTTCATTTTTTGTGGGGTTTGTTCTAGATGCTCAGCATCTATGGAAAACAATATAATTTAGATCCATAAATAGCTTCAAAACCCATCCCTTGAAAAACTCTATTCATTATTAAATGCATCAGTAATTTACTCTCTCAGAATTATGACACGGAACACAAAATAGTGTACAAATTCCCTATCTCATTCTGATAAACTAGATCATGACTAAACACTGTTTCCTACAATATCTAATGTTGTGGTCAATTCTAATAAATCTCCGTGTTTTTATAAGAGTTATTAGAGACATCTTTTCTGCTTGCTAGCATACCTTTTTCCACATACCCACAAAGGCAATGGATACTCTTACAGGGTTAATTTTCTTAGCTTTTGGTTTTAGATTCATAGAACACATTGTGTCCAACCTTAATATTTCACACTGTAAGCCATATCATCTTTTATCTTTTATTTATAGTGATCCTCATATTAATTTCTCAATAGCAGCTGGCACAGCAGGAGGGACAAAGCATTGATCTTCCAATTTATCCACTACTCTTACATATCCTGAGGTCGAAGCAGCCTAGAGAGATTGATGGAGCTCTGGCATCAAACTAGCAGCTGTGTGTTTCTCATGCATGAAAATCAACAACAGGAAACCAAAATTTGACAATTGGCAGTAATATCAGCAACCTCTGCAATAAATATAACAGGACGGTCTTCAATAATTTAATGGAATATCGGGTATTCCGTAATGAAAAATCAGCCATGTGAGAGTGTGTGTATATACTTTGTGAGATTCTATATATGTGTGCTTGTATGTGTACAAATAAAGTTGCAAACACCAACATGCAGTTTATTTTAATGTAAGAATACACACACCCCCACCTATTTCCTCTAATCATACAGTATGAGTCACAAGGCTTTACTCTAAGTTGAGACCAATATTGTAAAATCATTCATAGAGGCTGCTAGGGACAGGACTCTGAAGGATCACACAAAGAGAAGACTCTGAATCATTATGTCATTTAAGGTTGCACAACAAGGTTTGACAGCTCCTGCTGTATCATTTCCACATTTTATCTTTTTAAAAAAACAGCAGATTATCTGCATTATTAGAAGTTACAAACCACAGATTGACCCTACTTTCTGTCAAAAGTCCTATCATAGAAACAGAATCACAGAATGTTTTGGGTTGGAAAGGACCACCCAGTTCCACCCCCCCTGCCATGGGCAGGGACACCTTGCACTAGACCAGGTTGCTCAAAGCCTCAGCCAAGCTGGCCTTGAAGACATCCAAGGATGGGGCATCCACAGTTTCTCTGGGCAACCTCTTCCTGTGCCTCACCAAATCTCCAGGAAGAATTTCTTCCTGCTATCTAGTTTAAATCTACACATTTTCAATTTAAAGCCATGACCTTTTGCCCTTTCACTACAGACCCTTGTAAAAAGTCCCCCTCTCAGCTTTCTCGTAGCCCCCTTCAGGCACTGGAAGGCTGCTATAAGGTGTCCTCAGAGCCTTCTCTTCTCCAGGATGAACAAGCCCAACTCTCTCGGCATTGTCCTCATAGGAGAGGTGCTCCAGCCCCCTGAGCATCTTCATGACCTTCCTCTGGACTTGCTCCAACCAGTCTATATCTTTCTTATGTTGAGGATTCTACAGCTGGATGCAGCACTCCAGGTGGGGTCTCACAAGAGCGGAGTACAGGGGCAGAATCTCTTCCCTCGACCTGCTGGCCACACTTCTCTGGATACAGCCCAGGATACGGTTGGCTTTCTGGGCTGCCAGCACACACTGCCGGCTCATGTCCATCTTTTCATCCACCAGTACCCCCAAGTCTTTCTCCCCAGGGCTGCTTTCTATCTACTCTCCACCCAGCCTGTATTTGTGCTTGGGATTGACCTGACCCATGTGCAGGACCTTGCACTTGGCCTTGTTGAACTCCATGAGGTTGGCAGTGGCCCACCTTTCCAGCCTGTCAAGGTTTCTTCTGGATACATTCCTTCCCTCCAGCATGTCGACCACATCACACAGCTTGGTGTCGTTGGCAAACTTGCTGAGGATGTACTTGATCTCACCATCCATGTCACTGACAAAGGTGTTAAACTATATCCGTTCCAATCTTCTATCCTTGGCCATCTGCAGAAAGAGACAATGCTAACCATTTAATGTTTATTCTTATTTAAATCTACCTGCTATGGGCAGGTTATAGGGCTTTGTGGACACAATTTTAAATATAAACTTCATCAGCTATTTCAGCTCTAGAGAGCAGAGAAATGTTATACTACTCAAAGGAAGATAAAAATATGTATGGTTTGCTAAGACAAGACTCATCAGGGAACTCTGCATAGCAGTTACTGCACAAGCATGTGCAATAAAGAGCTACAGGAAAAACTGCAGCTTCTGCTGCTAATTACACAACATACAGGAAATGTCAGTCATTGTTACATTCATGGCATTTCTCCTGTGTAGCTTTAGCTGGCTGGGTTCATTGTTCTTCCTCCTTTACTTACTGTCTTCCAATCACCCACAAAACCAGTAACAATTCATACAGTCTCACAACAGTGCTGGAGCTTTGTGGCTCCTCAACATACGACTCAGATGTGGGGATGTGGGAGAAACTGAAACAGCAATTTACTCCAGCTGATGGCCAAATGACACTCCCAAAGAGAGGGAGAGAAATGTTTCGTGACATGGCCTGTACACAAGACAAGGGGACATATTATGACTAAAAATATCCACCTTATATATGGAACCATTTCATATGGTCTGAAGATGTGATTAAAATATCAGACCTGAGATCGACTTAGGAGCATTTCAGAATTACATGTCATGGTTGTAACTATGGAGCTGGTGGGGAGACTTCAGTTTTGAGCTGGCAGTATTCAGCTGCATATTACTTCTGAAATAAAATACTTCTCTTCCCCTATAGGTCTTAATTAATCAAAAAAGAAGGGAAATCTTTCTAGCAGTCACTTTAAAAGGTGCAGATGAAAAATTCCCCTTACTACTCAGGGTGTTCTTTGGTATCTTAGGAAGACCATGTATGGTCTGAGGCCCAGCATCATTCCCTTTAACAGTGTTAAAGGGGTGTCATGTGACCTGTTGAGCTTTAAGTTGTAATGCACCTGCTTTAAAAAAGCTCACAGTTTTAATGGCCATAGTAAATAGAACATCTAACTTAAAGCTTATAGCAAAAAGCTATGAGGGGCTTTAAAGTACAGCACAGAAATTGCAAGAAACTACTGCAAGCCATTTTTCTATTTTAAAGCTTTTTGCGACTATGAAGACCCTTTATTCTCAGAAATTCAGTCTCCTGTAAAGAATCCCTGCATGTGAAGTGTATTTACAAAAAAAGGATAAGAAGCCTCTGAACACGTAGCCAAATCTAGGAACATGCCTAGGCTGTTTTTCGTCAAGTTTTTTGGAAATATTTGAATATATCATTTTCCTCTACTGCCTTCAGCTGGGACTATAACAGGAAATGTTAATAAAATGAGAGAGGCTCTTCTCATGGTATTTTTGGACATAAACAGTAATAGAAGTGCCAGAGATTTCACAGGAGAGACTGCTTTTATGATATTTTCTTCTAAATTTTATTATTTTATGGAGTTCAGTAATGTCCTGGGTTCTCCAAGTACAGGTAAGATGAATAGTGCATAAAGACACAAAAATGGCTTCTGTCCCAAGGTGCTTCCAGTTTGATTTCATGCAACTGCAAGAAGAAAGAGAATAACAACATGTAATGAAATGAGAAAAGACAGAGACTAGACAATTATGACTTTCTAACAGTTCAGTGATGACATACATGCTTCACAGCAGTTACCTGCAAACCCACAAATTCTCATGTAAAATATGTGTAGTTTTTTAGGAAAAAGAAAGATCATCTTCACATTTATTTGGGAGTTGTTTTCCATTTTCTGTGCACCTGTCTCTTTATAGTGGTGCTCAGAGCTGCTAAGAAAGGGCAGCCATTTCTACTGAAGTGGACTTGGAAAGGAGACTCCTGCATCACTGGTATAAGTTATCATATTTGACACACAACCAGCCTATTAGGAGCTCTCAGGAATGTCTTGGTATTAATAAGGGTTTCCACAGAAAGGTTGTCCTGCAATATTTTTCTTATAGTCAGAAAACTTGTCTGTTTTCCATAGCCAACACCTGCCATGGATACATTTAGACTTCTCTTACATATCTTTTCCATTCCATATACTCTCCATTTGTCTGATGATACTATTAGTGTCAATTGCGCAAAATTCACTAAGGGATTAACATGCATAGTGTGATGCCATTGATATTTCTCTCTCTGTGCTCATGAGATACCCAAGGATTACATGTAGTGAAATCAAACTCTTACTGCATAGCTGACAACCTGCAGATCAGGAGCAATTAATATACAGATGACTTTTCCACACCTATGACACTGCCAATTTGTTGCTTCAGTTCTTAAAATCATTCAGCTCTTCCCTTGTTCTGATCAGCCTCTATCCTTGCTATTTTCCTCCAGTCGAATGTGATCAGTGAATTTCTTTAACAAATACTTTTTTGAACTCATTGTAGAAAATATTACGTAAGATAAGATATGTCCTAAGAATCATGAAGAATTCCCCATGTAACAATCCATCTATATCACAGTGTGCCCCACTTCAAAGAATTTCTCAACAAACCAGCAAAACTTTTATGAGTTCCTAATGTCATTATTTAGATGTAACTGCAAAAAAGGAACTCTATTTCGTCTTCTTTTCTCTTTTTTTTTAATTTTTTTACCAACAATCTATTCTCTAAATAAGACACTACAGCTTTGCACTCTGGCAGTGTGCTATTCTCAAATAGGAAAAAATCTCTTGTTAATACCACCATATTCCACGTGCCAGGTCAGGGCAGCACCTTGTAATAACAACATAACAGGGCCATAGTGTGGGGAATTGTGACAGTGGACCTGGGGGAAATAAGTTGGAATGACAGGATGGACTTTTTTAATAGATATATATTTACCAGCAGTTTTGCCTGAGGGAGGGAGGAAGGTGCTTCTGTTAAAACCAGAGAGACACCAAAACTGCAATTTCATTTTTCTGACTCACTCTTTCTTTTGTTATCCGTTTTGGGGTGTTTTTTTTCTTTTGTTGTTTGGTTTTGATTTTTTTTTTTCCAAGAATGTTACAGCTTTTCAGCACACAGTGACAGTGCATGTAACAAGTACAGGAAAAATAGTGACATTATGAAAATATGGTAGTGTGATATTTTTGGCTGGCAGAGAAACAAACATGAAAGGGACAATTTGATTTTCACAGTTATTTTAACTCTCCAACCTTGAAAAGTTTCAGAACTTCTGCCCCCTACCACTGTAGTTCTCTGCTTTGCCTTATACAATTTAGATGCTCTTCAGATTGCACCTCTGTAAGACTTTTGAAAATTTTCTTGGTTATCCTTGTCTTCCTCTTGTGGCTTTCATTCAAGATATATCATCATAAATGTGGAGAATGAGAATCATGTATATACGTATGCACATGTGCGTGTGTGTAATGTAATTGACAGTTGATAACATACTGTTGGCTACAAAGAATTAAATTGCAGACTCTGTTATGGAGGAAATGGGACAACAGCATTTTGGAGTGCATTACTTGGACACCACTGGGTTTCAGTGGTAATTGCTCTTTTCTTGGTCCAGACCAAGGAGGACTAAGGAAGTAAGATTTGAACTTGGACATGATAGTTAATTCAGGAATTTTCCAGGTCTCCAGGTGTGAGTCCATGTACTGAACTCCTTGCTGTACCAGATGAACACCTGCAACTATGCACTCAACTGACAACCTAATGGCATTCATCTCCCTCTTTACTGGGCTAGAAAAATATATCTGCACTGGCCAAACCTGTTTTGAGAGAGATATTTATATATATACATTAAAAAATACACATACCATTTATTGATAGTTAGATTTTGTATTGAAGAGGAGAGCTGGTGAGACTTCATTTACAATGCTTGTATTTCTCAAGACTTTTCATTCTAGTATTTTTGGGTTAGCTCTTGAGAGAATCACAATACATCATATTGTAGCAGGAGAGAAAGAAGAATTTTCTGGGCAAAACAAATGTTAAACTACATAGCAGATATATGACCCAGATAGGAAAGTATTACTCCTGTGACTAGTGTCACTTAGAAAAGAGTCCTTTTGTGAGCAAGACTATCAGTTAAGGGCCATGCTGTGGTCAAAAAGTAGAGAGATTATTGTGCTTTTACTGTGTGCAGTTCTGCACAACAGCTAGTCTGCATTAGGCTACAGAGTCAGATCCATATCTTAACAAGATATGACAACTTTTATGGAATCTGTTTCAGATTCCACAACAAAAATATTTTTAATACAGGTAGAGTGAAACCAGCGTATACGTTTAGACTTGGAAACAAGAACAGATGAAAGAGATCTGAAGGTGCTGGCTGACATTAGACTCAATATGAACCAGCAGTATGCCCTGGCAGCCAAGAGGGCAAACCACATCAGGGGTGCATCACAGACAGTATGACCAGCAGGTCAAGAGAGGGGATTATCCCTCGGTATTCAGCATTAGCGCAGCCTCACCTTGAGTGCTGTGCGCAACTCTGAGCGCCACCGTTTAAGAAGGATGTGAAGGTCCTTGGACCTGTCCAGAGGAGGGCAACAGAGATGGTGGAAGGGCTGGAAGGCATGTCCTGTGAGGAGCAGCTGAGGATTCTGCGTTTGTCTGGTCTGGAGAGAAGGAGGCTGAGAGGTGACCTCATTGCTCTCTGCAGCTTCCTGAGGAGAGGACGTGTAGAGGGAGGTGCTGATCTCTTCTCCCTGGTATCCAGTGAGTAGGAAGCATTTCTTTAGTGAGAGGCTGTTCAAACACTGGAACAGGCTTTCTGGAGACATGGTCAATGTCCTGTACCAGTCAGTGCCTTAAAAAGAGACGTCTGGCCAATGGCCTTCCTAATATTTTGTAAGTTTTTGTTAGCAGTTGGACTAGATAATTGTTGTGAGTACCTTCCAACTGGAACATTTATTTGATTCTAAATAAATGTTTGTGGAAGCTGATGAACCAAATGAAACCAGAAAGTGTTTTTCTGACATTGCCGTTTCTGGAAGCTGTCACATCTTTGGAAACATTTGATACATTTCCCACCTGCAATACTTTCTCTTCTGGGAAGTCAGAGGGCATGCCTTCATGGGCTTGTGATAGTTGTTCTCTAGGTTGTGCCCACCCGGATCTTGAAAATCTCCAGGCTCAGATATCTCTGAGCCTGCCCATGGCAGGGGGGTTGGAACTAGATGATCTTTAAGGTCCCTTCCAACCCTAACCATTCTATGATTCTATGATTCTATGATCTCACACACAATCTCTATGGGCAACCCACTCGAGTGCTTAATGACCCTCACAGTGGTTCTGTCTTTTCTTCCTTATCTCCAATCTTAACTTTCTAGTTTGAGAAGATGCCACTGCCTCTCACCCTCCCACCTTACACTGCTGGGAAGGACCTGTCCCCAACACTCTGATGTTTTCCATAGGCACAAGGGTGTTCTGTGAGGTGTCCTAACACCTTCTCTGGTCTATGCTGAACCAGCTCCAGCACCACAGACCATTCTTGCCTCCTCTGAACCCTTCTGGTTTGTTGACCTCTCTCTCCTCTTTGGGACTGCAAACAGGATACAGTACCTGGATGAATCCTGAAAGTTGCTGAGCAGGGGGGAATCACCGCTCTGTTCTCTGACTAGGGGAGAAAGATAGGAGAACACCCACAGGAGTGAACCAAGTGCTGTAGTCATCTGTCAGTCAGATCTGACGTGGTCAAGCAGTTAGATTAGATGAGCATTGTAAATCCCTTCCAATTGGTACAATTCTATTCTATTCTACTCCAAACTATGCACACCGCTGTGAGGAAGGAGCAATCAAAATATCTTTCTATTGTCCCTGTTTAGACTAAAACTATGTTTCTTTTCTATAATGACAACTACAAACTTGGGGACTGTATTTCTCAAAAGAACAAAAAATTTCTTGAATATGATGCTGACCATAGAATCACAGAAGGGTTTGGGTTGGAAGGGACTTTAAAGATCATCTTGTTTCATCCCCCCTGCCATGGGCATGGATATTAGACCAGGTTGCTCAAAGCCTCATCCAGCCTGGCCTTGAAGACGCCTAGGGATGGGGCATCCACAGCTTCTCTGGGCAACCTGTTCCAGTGCCTCACCACCCTCTCCGTGAAGAACTTCTTCGGTGTACCAGTATGTGCCCCGTGTCCTGTCACTGGTCACCACTGAAAAGAGTTTGGCCCCACCCTCTTGACACCAACCCTTTAGATATTTGTTAGCGTTGTTGAGATCCCCTCTCAGTCTTCTCCAGGCAAAACAGACCCAGCTGTCTCATCCTTTCCTAATGAGAGAGGTGCTCCAGGCCCTTGATCATCTTCGTGCCCTCCTCTGGACTTTTTCCAACCAGTCAATATCCTCCTTATGTTGAAGGTTCCACAGCTGGACACAATACTCCAGGTGCAGTCTCACAAGAGCAGAGTATGGTATTTTGACACCTAAGTTTCTAAGTCTCATTTAAAGCTTGCATGGAAATAGATTGTAAAGATAGTTTTTTCTAGAAACATACATGTATTGTCAAATATATTCATTATCAATCAATTTATAGAGGGTCCAGGGTTAGACCTTTGTACTCCCTACTTTAATGAAAAAACTCCATTGCATCAGCTAAGGAAAGAAAAATCTAGGTTTATGTATTGCTGCATGTTACTACTTTCCCCAAGAGAACAAGCCGTAAGAGGGGCATCACATGTATGACTAAGTTAGTATGCTGTTTTATAGTATAAGAAAAATTTCCTTAAGTAGTTGTAGTAAGAGTTTTCCTATGCATTGTTGGAAAGCTCGTAAACATTTTACACTGGAATATTAATGTCAAAACAGCATGCTAAATAAAAATATTACTCTTTCTTTTTAAAAATTTCCTTTTGACCATTTAATCTAGAATTTGATAACATGCTTCCTTCACAACAATTTTTCTTCTTGATCCTGTATCTCTAACTTGAAACTATAAATATAAGATAATTTTAAAGACTTTGTTCAATAATTTTTATTAATTTACTAAAGATGTAACTGTGTTCTTTAAATAATGTCTAGGCACATCCTACAGGAATCCTGGAAATCAGTTATGGTGATGACAATATTCAGAAGGACTTGTTTGACAAAGAACATAGGAATGACTGAAAAATATGTGATATGAGTCCTATAGGAGTGCTGGTTTTTTGGGGGGACAGAGTTCATTTTTTTCATAGGAGCTAGTATGGGGCGGGATGGTTTGGATTTGTGCTGAAAACA
>NW_010240399.1:0-3597 GCF_000690775.1 Eurypyga helias | reverse complement strand
TCTTTCCTGACTGAGCCCAGCACAGTTGTGTTTTGCTCTCTCCTCTCTAGAATCAGCAGGTGACGGACGCCATCCGAGTGTGTACGGAAGTTCTGCAGCTGGAACCAACCAACGTGAACGCCCTGAAAGACAGAGCAGAAGCGTATTTGCTGGAAGACCTGTATGAAGAAGGTACAGTTGCATGGCGTTTGCTTTGGGGCCCTTTAAAATGCAGTCAGCGTTGCAAACGTTTTTAACATGCGCTTTGCTTCTTGCACTAGGGTTGTTATCCCTAATCAGCGCTGGTGGTTGCAGATTTACAAAAATATCCACTGGTAATTTTGTCTTGATTAGTGTAAGTGGAATGTACTCGTTTTATCTACAGCAGAGTTGTCTTTACAACAGTGGGCTGCGTTCAGGGTGTTTTATGAGGCTGTACAGCTTACTCAACTTACTTAAACACACTTAATATACTCAGCGATGTCAAACAACTGCTTTTAGAGATAAAAGGTAATTAGAGTGATGTAAATGCACTGTAGGAACTCCATTTTAATGTCTTCAGACGGCAGCATGAAACAATACTCTCCTATCCCCTAGAATATGTTGAGGGCAGACAAAGAGAACAGCCATTGCCTCACCTTTGTGCGTCTCCGTAGTGCTGCTGAGAGCAGTAAACCGATTCTACTCCCAAGACTGCATTTTCCATACGGGGTTTCCGTAAAATGGCAACTTCCATAGCTGTGGAAAGCAGGGACTGAGTAATGGCTGTATCCGACTATGCCACTGTGGGGTTACCTAGTTTCCTGAAGATTACTAAGTGCTAATGTGCTATAAAAAAAAATCTTCAGAATTTCATTTAGTGAGTCTCGTTTCCACAAGAAACCAGGCTTAAGAAGGAAACTTGGGCAATCTCTTCCACTCCTGTGCTCAGTCACGCAGCAGTTTCTGAAGCGTTGGGCTGTTTCAGTCAAATGTGTTGAGGGAAAGGACTTGTCTGCTTTAAATCTGCAGAAAACTAGTTCCTTTAATTTTAGTACTTGTGGAACAATTAGTACTTGTAGAACATTTTCCTTTTCTGCATTCTGATACTGGATCTTCCACTTTACAACTTAACAACAACAAAATCTTTAAATTTAAACATGTATGAAGGCAGCTGTTCTCATTAATAGCATGCTCAGGGGCTTTTTTTTTTTTGTCTTTTTGAGAAATCAATCACTAAGAGGTGATACTGCTCACCTCTTGCAGTTCACTTCAAAAATGAGATCCCTATTTGGCTCTTTTTTTTTGGTAAGCCTCCTTGACTCCGATGAAAACATGGTGTCAAGAGGACTGGGGTGGTTTCAGGCAGTCCTCTTCACCAGCCCTGTAGAGTTTGTACCTCTGAGGTGAACTAATCCTACTTCCTCTTGGCTGAGGCTGGCAAGCCTTCCTCCTCCTTATGAGAAAAGGGGTGGAAGACAACAGCATTTTGGAGAACTGATGACCTTTGTACAAAGGGATTGCATAAAAAAAGAATCCAAAGTGTGGGGAAAAATTGTCTGTTTTTCTTAGGGTAAAGTTTTTTCATCTTTTGATTGTTTAGAGCTGCAGTGTCAACCTAAAAGTAAGGCTGAAAAAGAGGTGCTGAGGCCCCTTTGGGCATTTCCCTATCCTTTTCTGTACTTCAGTACTGTGGAAGTAAGCTCAGTCAGTGTTGGGAAAAGTAGATTTAGAAATTAATTAAAAAAAACCCCACTTGCCTAAAAAATAATTAAAGGTATAGAGTAAAAATCATCATAGTTTATGGTTTGTACAAAGACACTTGATTTAAGAGGCGGGATGTCGTGGTTTAACCCTGGCCAGCAATTAGGTACCGCTCAGCCGCTCCCTCACCTCCACGCTCCTCCTTCCAGTGGAGGAGGAGAATCAGAGGAAAAGACAAGGAAACTCATAGGCTGGGATAAGAACAATTTAATAATTGAATATAAATGATTAAAACAGTGAAACTAACCGACACCAAGAAGAATGGAAAATAAAACACATGATGTGGTTGCTCACCACCCGCTGACCGATGCCCAGCCAGGTCCTCTGTAGCAAGAGACAGAGAGCCAGAGCCAAAGAGCGATTGCAGCAGAGGCCCAGCAAACCCCACGAGCAAGAGCATGGAGGAGAAAAACAACCAACTACCAACCATGCCCCCCAGCTTACACCCTGAGCGTGACGTCCTGTGGAATGAAATACCCCTTGGTTCAGTTTGGGTCAGCTGTCTGAACTGTGCTCCCTGGCTTGTAGCGAGAGAGTTGGGAACACAGGGGCAGTATCAGAAGCTGAAAAAGTCCTTGAATTGGTGCAAACCCTCCTGAGCACCAACTAAAACCCACCAGTGTTACCAGCACTCTTCCCAGGGCAAATCCAAAACACAGCCTCATACCAGGTACTGTGATGAGAATGAACTCTGTCCCGATTAAAACCAGCACATAGGATTATCATCAAAAGGTGAACCCAAAGAAAATGTAGGATTACTTTTTCCCTTCAAGGTAGATGAATCTTTAGGTTAGAGGAGGTTGCAGAGGGGGGGACAGGCCAAACAGGTCCTGCTGGGAGTCCTCTTAGATGTACCTTTTGCTTCTTTCTAGAGGACAGAATTGATCTGTTTTCTTGAGACACATGTATCTCAGTTTGGAACTTTCTAACATGATCTTCTATTAAATCCTCATCTGTTTCTGGTTCCTCTAGGATGAGAGAATTGGGTGACTCTTGCAAATTAGAGGGAAAAAATAAAGTTTGGTAATAAGGTTTTACACAGAAGCACAATTTGGGCTTGTGCTGGAGCAAATACCTCCCTATTATGGGATAGAAGTAAACACAGAGAGGACACCCCTGGGATCTGGGAGAGCTTATTTCCTGGCCTGGAGCCTGCTGGGCTTGGCCCAGCCTGGTTCCAAGTGGATGATAACCATGCTAGGGTGGAACCATGCTCCTCCGAATAAATCCCTGTTTACTGTGTCCCCTGCCTTCCTCCTGCCCTTGGCGGCAGTGAGGTGGTTGGAGTTACACTCTGCCTTCCAGCAGAGCCTCCACAAACAGTATTAGAGTCATAGAGTCACAGAAGGGTTTGGGTTGGAAGGGACCTTAAAGACCATCTAGTTCCAACCCCCCTGCCATGGGCAGGGACACCTCGTTAGTCTGCCTGATGGTGTCGTTACTTACCCTTGGGTTTTAGCTGCTGTAAAACGATGGCTGATCTCTCGCTGCTGTTGAGAAGAGCAATTAAAATTGCAGTTTCACATTTAAAGGGCCAAACAGATTCTCATTCCTCTCTTAAGAAAATCTCAAGCCGGAGGCACCTATTTTCCTGTTAAAGCCAGGAAATTTTGAAGTATGTGTAACTCAGAGCTTTGAAGGTGATTGCTGTTAAATGTTCAAGATGCACCTCGGTGTGTGTTACTGTGTTCTGCTTCCCATCAAATGGCTTCAATTACTTCATAATCACATGGGTTCCAGGGCTTGTCTAAAGAGACAGATGGGTAATGACTCCCTTTCTGCCTTAACCTCCTAAATACAGGAGTCTGCCTAAAGTATACAGCACAGGCTTTGTCAGTTAAGAAGAAAAAAAAGATAAAGAACTGGCTGGATGGC
>NW_010240398.1:0-21291 GCF_000690775.1 Eurypyga helias | reverse complement strand
CCCCCCTCCACCCCTGTACAGGATAACTCTAAAATGATTTAAAATATTTTCTACACAAGTTAACCAGCACAGTATTTTGTGTTGACTACTATAGAAAAATAAAATAGAACTTAATTTTTTTTATTCTGCAAACAATGGTGTGAAAATCAGGTAAAAGGGTATCCTAACAATACATGTTTATAAATCAAAAATACTTTAGAAAAGTAAGTTTAGAAATGAAAAAACTAAACCAAATACTAAACATTGTAGGCTCACACATGTATATTGCACTTCATATTAATCTAGAAAATTATCATAAACATTAAAGTAATCCTGTCTTCAGGACTGACAAGTAGTCAATAGTCTATTTTACATTTTAAGTATAGATTCTTGTTTATGAAAAAATATAAACTCTTTCAAAAAACAGCATAGGATCATCTATCAACCTATTTGAAAATAATTTCTTGAAGGATCCATTTTTAATTAAACCATGGGCATTGTAATTTCTTCCTTCTTACCTCCTACATAATTTCAGCTATGTAATACAGACTCTTCATACTCATCTATTTTACAAATGTTACTGAAATTCTATTCCTTCTGGTACAATTGAGTTCTTCAATTTAGTTTAAGATTAATGTTTGTTAATTCCTATAATTTTTCATAATAAAATCTCCCCCTTATCAGAGGATAAATTATGCAAAATATATTCTGAAGACTTTCACAAAGAATCCTTAATTTCAGAAAAGACCTTTAATACTTGTTCTACTTGAAGGTCCTTAAATTTGGTTTAGTTTGTAAATTATCTGTCTCCCTTCTGGTAGATTTTTATGTCTAATTTATACTGAAATTTCATAATCTATACGAGGTGGGTATATTCTAAGGATGCTTCTGTAACTGATTAGGAAGACTACTTAGCTCAAAAAATTTTGTAGAACAAAAGTATCTGACAGACGCTTGGCCTGGGTTATCAGCAATTTCAAATTAGATTGACACTAAATCAGAAATATAGTGATTAGTCATGAGGGACAGAGTGATTTTGAATGTATATAGTTCTTGTGCACAGTTATGCAATGATATAAACTAGAATGAACTGCAAACCACATTCTAGTAATAAAATGTAATTTAAATATATGTTAAACCCAGGACATACATGGGCTTACATATACATCCAGGACTGACCAGTCTGCAGTGTACTCTTTTCCTTTTTATAATCTGGTGAGATATGTGTGTGCTACTGCACAACAGCATTCTTGAAAGCACCAGGTTTTCCAGCATCCCAGAAAGAACAAAAAGAACAAAAGAGCAGAAGAGAAGTGCTCCAGAAGGCACAGTGTGGTACAAAGAGTGAGCAGTAAACAGCGCTCCAGTGCTTGTTGTGTGGGACAGACCACTCATTTATCCACAACACACAAATTCACTAGACGCACAAAAATTGCCCTCACTGTTTTACCTTAATCCATTATTCAGTCCTCCACTCTATTTCCATTTTTTCAGCAATTCCACATGGATTTTTAGCCCAATGACTAGAGGTGCAGGTGCAGCAATGAGAACAGCAAAAGATATAAGTTCCAAAGCACTCAGTGACCCAAATGACTCTGTTGGCTTTGAAGAAGTGCACTTGGATTATCAAAGACACATGAAATTCAAGAAAGGGTGACCAAGAACCCACCTCATGATATTTCAGTGTCCTTTTCTTCCCAAGCACATTTTATGGGTGTGCTGCTTTTAGTCTGGACAGAGTTAATTTTCTTCACAGTAGCTGGTATGAGGCTATGTTTTGGATTTGCCTTGAGAATAGTACTGATAAGGTGTTTTTTTAGTTGGTGCTAATGAGTGCTTGCACTAGTTCAAGACTTTTTCACATGTGATGCTGCACTTATGTTCCCAACTTTCTTGTTACAAGCAGTGTGTGTAGGGACACACTTCAGAAAGCTAACCCAAACTAACCAAAGGAGTATTTCATTCCACAGAAGGTCATGCTTAGAATAGAAGCCAGCAAAGTAGTAAAGCTTACATGATTTCAGTAACATAATTAATCACAGAAAGGTTTGGGTTGGAAGGGACCGTGGGCAGGGACACCCTCCACTAGACAGAGGAAAAGACATTCCTTGCACAAGCAATGCTATTCCAGTTGCTGTCTTGCTGTTTGGAGTTAAAAAGTAATAAAGGAGAGGATAGCTAATGTTGTCTGATGCAGGAATGTGGTAACTTCTCAATTAGCCAGGAACAGTTTGGTGACACACAGACTTTATTTTGAATAGGTAAGAGCACATGAGCTACCACAGAAGATTCAGCTGTTTGCGCATGGAGAGTCAAAACTACAAAATCTATACCCAACTGGTAAAGGATGAATTAAGCATCATACTGTACTTGCTCGTAGTCAACAATACCTATTTCTAGTGCCTTGCAGAATTTTAATTGGTGAAGAGAGATATGGGGGATCTGCAGCTTTTTTTGTGTCAGGAAGCTTCCTGGAGATCTCTTGGAAGCAAAACAGTCTAAGAAATATAAGTAGCCATCATAAAATAAAAGCATAAAATACAAGATAGTTGGTTTGCTCCCATAGAAATGGTCAAAAAAACTTGTCTGGCAAAAAAAACCTGAGAAGGTTAATATGAATGATGCAATCCTATGGAAAAAAAAAAAATCTTTTAGTTCATTACATACTGCTGTTACAATTGGTAAATATAGTGAGAGATCCAAGCGGTGGTTTGATTAAACGTAGAGGGATACAATGTCTGATCACAGATGAGGTTTTAGATTCAGGAAGAGTTTTGCCTGGACACAATACCTGGGGTTGGACAGAGGGGCAAACAGCCTGCAGTGTGGCTGGATGGGCATGGCACGTTCCTACAGAGAAGAAACAGAATATAGGCCTGGCCATCCTTGATGCAAAAGCAGCTGTTAACCTAGAGCAAGAACTGCTTGGATGAAGTCTGCTGAAAACTGAGCTTTTGGAGACTGGGTAGACACTTGCAGATGTGACACAAGGTGTCACACATGAAGGCAATGCCCACCATTCTCTTCATGTACTGAAAGAATTTAGTAACACCCTGCTAAACACCATAAGAGAAAATATCCTGTACCTACCTGTATTTCTGAAGCAAATTATTTTTGAGACAAAATAGTACGTCAGCCATGAAGTTTGTAACATGAATATTCACCTCAGTATAGTAAGCGCTTCATACAACTAATACAGAGAAAAAATTAAGGAGACACTCTACAGAGGAAATAGAGAAAAGGTTCAGCTGTTGACTGACAAAATTTTCTAGCTGGGAGCAAGGTAATTATTTTATGACATATAGAAGGAGAAATGGAAAGAGATTGTAAGAGAAAGTGAATATATAGTCTTTTATCTAGAGATTACAATGTTTCGGTTTTTTTTTAAATTCTAATAACTACACCATTAATTGAAACTGAATTGCTTACAATATAGAAAATACATATAGAAAGATGCCTATTTCCTCATGTTGTTTCTATGTAACAAAAATCAAGCTGATCCTGATATTATGATGTCCCCCAGTGCTTTCAGAAATTGTGATGGACCAAATTTCAAGGACAGAGAAAGAAATCTGTTCACAACTCCCCAGAAAAGTAATAGCTACCTTGACAAAATAAAGGATAGAGAAATTAAAATTACCAAAAACATAAGGTGTTACACATCTTTTTATAGAAAAAGATTAATTTTTACACCTAGAATTAAAGCACTCTGATACTTTGCAATGTAGATAATATAAAATCCCTAACAGACATGTCTAAATCATGTTCTCTTACACTGCTTATTAAAATATTTATCTGACTAGAGTCTGTAATGAGTTATACAACTATCAGCACTATCACTTTTATGATTGAATGCAATAGGGAAATGGAGAAATCCGGATCCAAAATAACAAGAACAATCTAGAAAACAGCATTTCATAGGGAACATACTGCAGAGTGTGAATTTTCTACAGACAGCCACTAGAGATAATGAGCATCCAGACTCATCACTGATGCAATGTGTTTAGCAGTAGGTGGGCAAAATGTGGGTAAAAGACAATAAAAATAGAATTTTGGGGTAGTATTTAAGTTCTGAACAACATCTTGACTAATTTTTCGTGTACGTGACTTGGCATCACTGCAATTGCTTATAAGAAACCAAAAAACCCCCACCATGCCTAGTTTTGCTTAACTATGCTCTAACTTTTTTCTAAACTGGAGACAGCATTTATTGTAAGCATACTCTAATTGATGGTTATGAAATGATGAGACCATTAGACAGATGGCTGACTCTCCATGGACTTTTTTTTTTTTTCCAGGAGAAACAAGAAGGGCCTGCAGTCTTAACTGTCTTTTCTGAATTTATGGTGGCAGAACTGTCCATGTGGATTAGTGTCAGCTGCCCTTTAAAAAATATCAGTGCCTGTAAGGCTTTCAACTATAAATTATCTATGTGAAGGGAAGATTTCATGTTGACCTACTGATTTTTTTTTCTATTAAGATTAACTCAAATGAAGATTTTCTTTAAAAAGGCAATGATATTTATGAGTTTTACCAAAACTATTCACTAAAATTTGAAAACATTAAATATTACTGTCCTTAATACTCCACAGACCGTCCCTAAAAGGCATAAAGTCTTCCTAAAAAGAGCTAACTTAGAAAGAACTAACAAAGCAAATACATTATTATTGCAGCTGTGATACTTGGGCAGAATCACTGAAGCTGTCTTGAACCAGAGCTGGAGATGTGGATCTCACTGAAGTGGAGCAGTTTGCAAATAGCAATAGATCTGTCCATTGCAAATGTATTGCAAAGCTGAAATAACAAAGCAAATACATCCAGTCTTAAAAAAAAAAAGAAAGAATAACAATTGTCAAATAACTTGCTCACTGTAGTTAAATAACATAGCCAAAATTCTCTTCATAGAAGGAGAGCCTACCAACAGATTCACTGCAGAGTTATGAACTGCAGGATGTTATGAACATCCTGCAAAAGCAATGGGTCACAAGTTCAGGCTGGTAATACAATGTGCCACATGTACACTCAGACGCTTGCATCTAACAGTTGTATGTCACTTTATGTTTTTCCCTATGCAAATGCAATAAAATAAATTTGTTACCAATAAGATGACACAAATAATATTTTATGAAAGGATGAAGGGGTAAGAGTGTAAAATGTGGATGGTAACGTACCACTTCCTTCTCCTAGCAGAGGAAACATATATAAAGGAATGATTAATATCCATTCTTGGTAATGCAGGAAAGAACATCAACTTCTGGGTAGAAGTAAGATGAATATAAAACATAAGAGATTAGCACAAGTTTTTCTTCCCTGTTTAACTAGTTACTTTCCATTTACACAAAGAGAAAATACAACAGCAGCCCTCATCATGCAAGATTTTTGAAGGACTATAGGGGAAAAAAAAAAAAGAGAATCAAAATCTATTAATTGCAGATTTTCATCAGCCCTGGATTAGAGATCCCATCTTCTTTGAAGGTTCTAATTCACTGAAAGCAGTAAGTACTAGTGTCACAAATAAGAAAGAACTTAAAATTCGGTTAAAACGACACATCTAACCACAGAACAGCTAATGTTGTTTTAATAATTTAACTCTTCAGATGTTGTCTTCCCATGACACCCAGGTAAACAGAAGAGGGTAAATAAACTTAAGCACTTTGCACCTCCTGTGCACGCTTAAAAATGTATGGATGAAAGAATGC
Source organism: Eurypyga helias (assembly GCF_000690775.1). Taxonomy (NCBI): domain Eukaryota; kingdom Metazoa; phylum Chordata; class Aves; order Eurypygiformes; family Eurypygidae; genus Eurypyga; species Eurypyga helias. Next base: position 15,613 of record NW_010240398.1, on the reverse strand, counting down.
AAAACAAACAGAAATCGAGGTTTTGATTTTTAAAATTCCTAGTTTTCAAAAATTACATTTCCACATTATTTTCCTTTACAAATGTTTTGAAAAAGCATTCAAAAATAATAAAATAATTCAACAGTGTGAATTGGTTACACTAAGTAGATTATTTCAACAGCAGCTATTTGTATTTGAAAATTTAGTATTTCTTAATATGACACAGCCTAAAAAAAATCACAGAATCATAGAATGGTTTAGATTGGAAGGGACTTTAAAGATCATCTAGTTCCAACCACCCTGTCATGGGAAAGGACACCTTCCACTAGACCAGGTTGCTCAAAGCCTCACCAGCCTGCCCTTGAACACTTCCAGGGATGGGGCATCCACAGCTTCTCTGGGCAACCCGTTCCAGTGCCTCACCACGCTCTCTGGGAAGAATTTCTTCCTGATATCCAATCTAAATCTTCCCTCTTTCAATTTAAAGCCATTGTCCCTTGGCCTGTCACTACAGTCCTTGTAAAAAGATGCCATCCAGCTTTCTTGCAGGCCCCCTTCAGGTACTGGAAGGCTTCTATAATATCTCCTCAGAGCCTTCTCTTCTCCAGAGAAGAAGCCCAACTCTTTCAGTCTGTCCCCATAGGAGAGGTGCTCCAGCCCTCTGATCATCTCCATGGCCCTCCTTTGGACTCACTCCAAGTGGTCGATATCATTCTGATGTCGGGGGCTCCAGAGCTGGATGCAGTACTCCAGGTGGGGTCTCACAAGAGCAGAGTAGAGGGGGAGAATCACCTTCCTTCAACCTGCTGGCCACGTTTCTCTGGATACAGCCCAGGATATGATTGGCTTTCTGGGCTGCCAGCGTACACTGCCGGATCATGTCCAGCTATTCATCCACCAGTACCCCCAAGTCCTTCTCCTCAGGGCTGTTTTCTATCCATTCTCCACCCAGCCTGTACTTGTGCTTGGGATTGCCCTGACCCATGTGTAGGACCTTCCACTTGGCCTTGTTGAACTTCACCTCTCCAGCCTGTCAAGGTCCCTCTGGATGGCATCCCTTCCCTCTAGCATGTCAACCACACCACACAGCTTGGTGTAATGGGAAAACTTGCTGAGGGTGCACTGAATCCCACCATCCATCTCGCTGTCAAACACCGGTCCCAATACTGGTCCCAATATCTGACCGAATTCCCCTGAGAAACCCCCCTAGTCACTGGTCTCCACTCAGACATTGAGTCATTGACCACAACCCCTTGAGTGCAACCATCAAGCCAGTTTCTTATTCACCTAGTGGTCCATTCATCAAATCCATGCCTGCCAATTTAGAGACAAGGATTTCATGCGGGACAGTGTCAAATGCTTTGCAGAAGTCCAGCTAGATGACATCGCACAAATACTGTAGCCTTGCCATAGATGGCCACCATATTCATCAGGTACAATTTGCACTTGGTGAAGCCATGTTGGCTGTCACCAATTACCTCCTTGTTTTCCATGTGCCTTAGTGTAGTTTCCAGGAGGATCTGCTCCATGATCTTGCCAGGTGCAGAGGTGAGACTGACTGGTCTGTGGTTCCCCAGATCTTCCTTTTTTCCATTTTTAAAGATGGGGATTATGTTTCCCCTTTTCCAGTCAGTGGGAACTTCACCACACTGCCACGACTTCTCGAATATAATGGATAGAGGTTTAGCAGCCTGATCCACGAGTTCCCTCAAGACTTGCAGACGTATTTCATCAGGTCCCACAGACCTGCGCACCTTCAGGTTCCTTATGTGGTGCTTAACCTGATCCTCTCTAATCATGGACAGTTCTCCATTCTCTCAGTTCCTGCTGCTGCCTTCTGCATCTCAGGTGGTATGGCTTGCAGGGAAATGAGCACCCATTGCTCAAGCTGTACTTCTCTAAACAATAAACTAAAGAAGTCAAATATAATCTCATTGATGTCTTCAGCAACTGATACATCCTATGGAATTTGTATATTTGTATATGGAAATGCTATATACTGAGAGTAAGGAGAAATACTTTGTTTAGCTTCCATATGTATAACTGAAGCGATACTAATACTGATAATGTAGTTCTGACTTCGTGTTGGTGTACCAGGATACATAAATTGAAAGAAACTTTTTTTTTAAACCGATTTACATTGTTGGATGACTTTTATTCTTACACTGAAAGGAAACAGAAATGTTCTTTATACCAATAATAAGATCATAATTAGTTGAATTATTATTGTACAGGCATCAGTCTTGTGTATTTTCTTGTCTGAGAAACAAATTACAAAAATTACAAATTCAGTTTTAAAAAACAAATCAAACCGTGACTTCAGATGTGATTGCTGTTGTTATTGCTGATAGATAGCTGTTTATATTAAGAAAATGCAAGGAGGCTGTTTTCCTTATAGCATTTTGAGACGACAATGTTGGTAGGCTGGAAGGGTTACACTTCTTACTCAAAAACAGAAAGAAAAAAACAACCTGAAAACTGAAAGGTTATATGCCGATTTTATCAATGGCCTTTAACATGCAGGCTAAAGGAAGCAGAGTTTATAAGCAGCATATAAGGAGAGTCTGGAGAAGAACTTGACTGCAAATTTGGTATCTGACAAATAAATCAGAGATTATCATTGTTCTTTTATTAATATTTTGCATAATTATTTGCAATAAGCTTGGGATTGCTGGAGTCACTAAAGTGTTAAAATGGAAAAAAAATTAATGTGTAATCAACCAGCTATGACTCTTGGCACTCATTCAGCCTAAACTTGACAGAAAGAAGCCATGACTTCAGTATAACCACTGTTTTAACCTTCTGAACAATCTGAACAGTAATTGATAAGAGAAAATGCAATCAGTGATCTAGCTAACCTCTGAATGCAATTCAACAATCATTTCACTTACTGAAAAAAAAACCCACATTTAACTGAATTGCAACATAGTTCTTCATCATATCTACATTCTCATGTACATCGTTTATGTATTTAAAGACATCAGAATACATCCTATACAGTGGCACAAAAAAATGGATCTTACCACTGCGGCTGGAACTTGAAGCATTTTTGCAGCTGGGGTTCCTGGGCGTGGGTAAAATTGATTTATGAACAAGCTTGGAAACCTGTACTGTTCTACAAGTTTCATTGTTTCTTGAAAATCTTCATCTGTCTCTCCTGGAAAACCACAGATGATGTCTGTAGCAATTGTTATCCCAGGCACTCTGTAAAGAAAGTAGAAAGGAACGTGGAATGAAGGACATGTAAAAGTCTTGCTCCCTTAAAAGCTATTGTACATAGACTTTAACTCTTCAACTTATCTACAGAAATTGAGACTTAAAATGATCTTTGGGAAAAAAAATAATGAGATTTTAATACCATTGCTTGGCAATGAATAATGTATTTGGTAGTCAGCTGAAAGTACTTGGAATAGAAGAAAGATATTGCAGTAAATATTGGATTAGGATTGTGACAGAAGGGTGAAAATATCTGGACCCTTTTCATTTGAAATTATAGGTGATCAGCAGAGCTTGTAAATTTCTTGAATTTGGATTGCTTAATCCACAAAATTTATAACATCTGAGACTTAGCCACTAGAATTTGTAAACTGTTTAATGTTTTATAATGCTGCTATGAAGGTAGAACAGGATATCTGAGAGGGACTACCATGCCATATAACCTAGCAATTTTGAACAAAATTGGCTTTGGAGCCAATAAGACATCTCTTAGTCACAAGGTAATTTCTAAGTCAGTACTCTATAAAATGGCTATGCCTTGCTTTAAAAGGAAAACAAAATACTTAAGTTTACAAATGCACAGGCACTAAGCTCTCGTTATTTAACAAAGTCAGCATTTCCTAACTGTTCCCCTTGGACTGAATACGCAGAACCCTTACACATGGTAGCTTACAGGAGTGCAGCTAACGGGCAGCCAACAGATGCAGCAGGTAGTGCAGCAGGTAGTGCAGCAGGGCACACAGAAGGGGATGAAGTGAGGGGGCCTCAGTTGAAATTGTGCCACAGAAACAGTCTTAAGACACGGTGGTAACATGTCACTGAGCATTTTCCCTGGTAGATGTAGGAGTAGCTGTCCCTGCTAGGGTTGAGGCTTGTACCCAAACTGTTTCAGATTGTGGATGCAATCCTCCAAGTCCCAGGCTGCAGGGAGTCCCTGGGAGCACTCTGATGCCAGGAGAGATGGTCTGCTGTCCTGCAGGAGCTGTGCTGTGCCTCCAAGTGGAGGAGTTATGGAAGGAAGTGAGCAGGATGTGAAGCATCAGAGAAGATGAAAGGGTTCTTCAACTCAACAGCTTGAAAAGCCTCAGTCCCCATCTGCAGTAGAGGGGCAGGTAGTGTCAACCCTCACGACCAAGGGAAGTGAAACCTCTGTTGAAGAGAAAGAATGAAAGGTGGTGTCTTCTCACACCAAAAGGAAGGAACTTGCTCCACCTAAGGGCTTTAATTGCAAGATAGGCTCACTGCCCTCAAAGTCAAAGAGGAGCAAGATGTGCCACCAAGTGAAGTATCCGGTACACCTAATCCCTAAACCATGCAAGACTACCAGGAAGAAGCAAAAAATAAAGTCATGGTAATGAATAAATCCCTGCTGTGGGGGACACAGGCACCCACATGTTGACCCAACCAACCACCTAGGTTTGCTGTCTGCCAGGGACCAGAATCCAGGATTTTGTGGGGCTCATCTGGTCCTCTGACAACTACTCCCTGCTGTTGTTCCATGTGGGCACAAATGATACTGAGTGGAAATCTGGACAGTATGAAAAGTGACTACAGAGCCCTGGGGGGCAGTAGTCTAGGGCATGGGGGCTCAAGTGGTGGGCTCTTCATCAAGAAGCGCTTTTTTACTGATGGTGACTGACTACTAACACATGTTGCCAAGGGAGGTTATGGAGTCTCCCTCCTTGCACGTATTAAAAAGTTATCTGGACACAGTTCTGGGCAACTGGCTCTAGGTGACCCTGCTACAGGGTGAGTTGGACAAAACTGACTTCCAGAGATCCCTTCCAACCTCAACCCATGTGTGATTCTGTGAAATGGCTCAGAATTCCGTGGCCATTCTGTATGGCCCAGTATTTACAGAGCACTCCATGAGACCCAGGAGATATTAACTCAGTTTTCCAAATATGAGACTAACCAGCTGGATGGCCACTGCCCAATGAGAAACTGTGAAACCACAGCACAGTTTTGTATTCAGCCTACTCGTGTAAAGTGGAAATAATGATAGAACTCTGCTGCAGCAAGGCAGAAAAGTATACTGCTCAGAAGTGCTTAGTGCTCCCTACTAACACAGATGGGACTGTTTCTACAAAACTGAGTTGATTCTACGATATCAGTAACAATGAAAAACCTGACAAAATATGATTTATGAGGAAAAGAAAGAACCCTATAAAGATATTGGTGCTACCTGACTTAAAGCTGGCCCTGTTTAAAGTGAGGGGAATAGATGAGATGACTTCCAGAGGTCTATTCCAACCTAAATAATTCTACAGTTCTTAAGTAGGCTACAGGCAAGGGAACAGCTGAGACACATTATTTTAGGGGCAAATGGCAGAAAGACCACTACCACATGCAAAGCTCACACCTGAGCTTAAGAAGGGATCTCCAAGACTGTTTCTAACATCAAGAAATGTCTTCAAGGCTTCTTTTCCCCTCACCAGGACAAGAGACAGCAGAATTGTAAATACAAATGCATGTAATCCAAATCACATTTATAAAGTATTTTAATGGCCAAAGAAAACCATAATTTCTTTTTAGATAGTACATCACCAAAGAAAAAATAATGCTGTGGTTACAGTGGGTGAAGAAACTCGAGTTTTAATAGCTGAAAGAAAAACCTCCTGCAAGAACGAGTTCTACCAGAATAGGAGAGTATGTTGGCAAAAGGCCCAAGAAAGCAGAAGCAGAGAATATTTTTCTTAGTAATTTGATTAGTTGCAATATTAGAGCATGCATAGCTTATATTTACCACAGCGTCATTCATACAAACAGTATATGGTAGTAACTATCTTTTGTGAGGTTGGGGTTTTTTTTAACTTAAAGAATTTTTCTATTTCAGGCAATGACCTTATATTAAAGCAAGTATCTTGTCCTCCTTTTTACGTGTCTGCATACATCGTTGCAGCATAGGAATTTATTAAACATTATATTATTAAAATCATCTTTCACATCTTCCTTACAAAAAATCCACACAAATAAACTGAATTCTTTCACTTCCTTTTTGAGTTCATGTATTCATACTGCATCATTTGAGAAGTTAAAACATGGCATTTGAATGCCAAATCAAAACCAGTATGAAACTGAACATTTTCAAGAACTTGGTCCAATAATTGTAAGTGGGAAACACAAGCTGAATATTGCACAGAACAGCAGAAATTCCCAGAGCTGATGGCTGAACAGCCTCAATTACCATTGCTTTCTTAAGACTGACAAACTGCAAGGTATGAAGTTCTGCTTGATATCAAGTAACAATAAAATTGATTAGCTTTAAGGACTGAGTGAACAGAGGACCACTGTATTCTGCAACATGATTTTGTTCATAATGCAAGTATCTTGTGCAGTAATAGTAAGCTTATGGAAGAAAAACTGTATTACTTCATAAATCAGTTATCAGCTAACAACAGCTGCCATTTCTCAGAACACGAACAGAACATTCATTACGTGTGACAAAACCATTATAATGAAGTTATTTTAACCTTTTTAATGACACTGTTGGCAACAGCCAAAGCACTTATTACCAATGGTAGTAGTAATACTATCCTTCATAAAGATTTGGTTGTTTCTATAGTAACATGAATTAGAAGGTGCAATGGAGATAGATACAATAAAATATGCCCTTTTTCTCAGTAACACCAATTGTCATTCAGTTAAAAGGAAATTATATATTTTAAAAATTCATAAACTCTACAAATGTCTGAACTCCATTTGGTGATAAGTTGTTAACTATTTTAGTAATTAGATTTCTTCCTGGATGGAATTATTACACACATAGAAAAGCTAGGATATGAAAAGAGAATAAGGACCACAGTGTATTCAGTTAATTACAATTCAATCCTGTATAACTGCCTAAAATATGACATTGCATAGTACATTTTTATATCACTGATGATTACATTGTTTTAAAAGTAGTTTGAAAAGGGGAGAAACAATGAGATTTCTCTCAGAATAAAATCCAGTTACTGACAAAAATCAAGCTCTTAGTCTTTCTCAAAGCACTGATAAATAAAAATAAGTACAATTAGTTCCACATATGGGACATTATTTCTTAATGAAAAAAGAGGGGAAAAACATATAGTTGTGGAAAAAATATAAAACACATATGCAACTGAAAATTAAAGTGACCTTTGCTCTTACAGCTTGAAAGACGCACATTATTTATTATTGCATAGATTCAGATTATGTTTAAAAAACTGTCGCAGCTATGAAATACGATCTTGTAAAATTATACAAGAACAATTTCCTGTGCTTTAGCCAATATTAAATTGTGTATTTGGAACTAAATGCAGTTTATGTCTTCTGAAGTAAACGAAGAAAAAAACTACTGAACAACCCTAGTAAGCATTTTGTAATATTTATTACGAAAATGCATTTACAGTGTCTAAAAATTCAATTACAGCAAATGTTTGCTAGGGTCAGTAGAGAACATATTGTTCAGTGAACCAAGAATACACAGTGGTCCTTATGACAGATAAAATTATTTTTAAAAAGCAGACAATCGCTTCAAACATACGGAAGTCTGGATGCTCCTTACGGCCTAGCTAATGGAGGTGGACACTCTGTTTCAACATTTATGAGCATAAAATGACTTAAACTTTGCAAGCCATTTTGAACACTCATTTTAAAGAGTGTGTGCAACCATTTTATCTGGAAATCATAAATATTCCAATATTTTTTCTCTGAAGACATACTATCACCTCCATTCCCTCAACTTTAGAAACCAAGGGAAGAGTCCCAAGTTGACAATCGATAGGAAGATTTTCCAATAAAATTGTGAAATTTCAGAAAAAGATGAATTTGAGAAATAATCAGTGGCATGTATAAGACAATACAGAGAATGCTATGTATAAGAAATATGGAATTTCATACTTACCAGACCAGCAATACAATCACCATCATCTTGGGCAGTTTTGAACACCCAAAAATAAGCAACTACTTCATCTTAAAGTAAAGAAGTCTCCATTTTAGTGTGATGCTGTAAGAACCAGCACATCTAGAAATGATGATGAGCAAGCACTGACAGGACAGATATCCAAAATCTCACAGAAAGGAGGAACAAATATGTTTGAAAGGACACAGAAGAAATGCAACATCTTACCCTCTACCTAAAGAGAAACCAAGTCAGCCTCTTGGGTAAGAGAAAACAAGTGTTCTACCTCCCAAAGGAGTGGCTGATGCCTGCAACTAAACTTGTGTAAAGAACATGCTGTAGGTAACTGCTGCCCCGAGAACTGCCTCCTCACAACTCACAGGTACTGGAGTCAGCTCTGATGAAGTCCATAAGAATAAATCAGTCTGAGGTGAGCTCTGTACTACCTCTGCTAGGTAGTTTCTGGAGCTCTGTTTGCTCAGGTATCTCTGTTGCATATTACTCACCAGCAAGCAGTGCAGTCATACCCCACAGTGACAAGTTTCCTGCTCTCTTCTGCCCAGGGGGCTTAGCTACCAATGTCAGAGACAACAGAAACTGGACTACCCGTAATAGGGAAGTGTAGCAGATATTACAGCGACAGTTGCCTCAGACCAACTGACCAACAGAAGGAAGCTAGAGAACTCTTGATGGAAGTAAGTTGGGAGTGAAACACAAAATCCTGGTTCTTTGATTTAGGAAAGAGATAAAAGTGTCAAGCCGCCAAAATAAAACAGTAAAAAGCCCCACTATTTTCATGGAGCAAAATGTTTAGAAAAGCAGCAGCGAAAGTATGACACTTGCAATGACTCAGCTGTTACATGGATCATTTCATGTGGCTTTAGTCGCAGAAAGTATTTCCTTTAGCAATAGCCATTACAAACCAAATCCATGCTCAGGGAAGAAATTATGTAAAGGAGCTAAAATGCAATTCATCAGCACTTACACTTACTCTTGTGACCACCTGAAATTCCTTTGCATGATCACATATTCTTCTCACTTTCCTTTCAGCAATTAATATTTAAATCCAGCAATGCCTTAAAGCCATCAACTCAATTTTAACCAAGATACCCCACCTCCACCCCTCCCAGTATAATAAAATACTGGATCAGAATAAATAGCTATATGAATAAATTTAAAACACTGTACGTTCTTACAGAAGAGTACAAGAACTGCCTAGGAAATCTAGTGTAATTAAGGTTAAAACAAAAAATGTGATGACTTAGCAACTTCTTGATTCATAAATTAGAAATATGCATTGAAAAAATTTAGAAACAGAAAAGTGAAATTCTTACGAAAACAAAACCAGTCTTTTGTGAAATCTTATTTTAGACTCATATGTTATTTTGTAGAATCTTTTTGCAGTATATGCCCATTTACGGAGCTGGAAAATGAAATGAAGTTAATGGATGAAACAACTTGAAGGTATCAGAGAGATTCTCTTCCAAGCATATTTACAGAACCTAACAGGCATCTCAATGTGCCATTTCATGTTGGAGCTGAAGATGTTTGCATCTTCCCCATGACTACCCACAGTCCTCCAGAAGCCCTTTTCCCCCCTCTTTTCTTTTCTCTATACAATGCCTAGTCTTGGAGGATTTCTGACTTAAATGCGAATTGCTCAGTTGTCACACAAGCCAGAGGTAGAACAAGAGAAACAGACTACTCAGCTAGAAGCATTCATTGCCTCTTTCAAAGTAACAACATGAAACCTCACCCTGCCTATCGACACATACGGAGATTAACCTGAGAATTAAGCCATGGGAAGATCCCCACACTTTTAGAAAGGGATTCAGCCTACTTCAGATCTGAAACCCTCCTGCACGTCTCTCTCTCTCCATGAATGGAGCACAGCACAATATAATCCTAATTGCAGTGTCCGTAGTTAGGGGAGTAAACCTGTACATAATTTCTGAAGGAGGGTGTTTTCCATCTTTTTCAGTTCATGATTTACTCTAAATTATCCAACGGATGAACAGACTTCTAATAAATGGATATCCACTGACAATGTTTCTCACAGTAAACTTTTCCATATGTATTTAAAAGTAGTCCAGGATGTAAAAGTTCAAAACGTTTGTGGCAGAAAAAAGAGCTCTTTTAAACCCCCATATCAATTGCTTAACTGATTTACACATGGAGTGTAACAGGAACGTACTTTGGGGTTCAGTTACAGCAGACGTTTCATTAACATTACTGTCTGAAGACTTCTAAGTGATAAAGGCTAGATATAAACTACCATTTGGTAAGACGGCTTATCCAGATGTGGCTATATATACCATGAACATTAATATTTAAGAAAATGATGTAAGAAAACAAGCAATATTATCAAATTCACCACAGAACTTATGTTATTAGTTCCTAAATTAAATTCTATTTAATGATGCCATTTCCTTTTCCAGTGTTAAGTTGCTCTAGACACATATGCCATTGACATTATCAGGACAAACAGTGGGAGATTTTGCAATTGAACGCAGGATAGGTAGGGAAGATCCAATCATGACTTCTCAAGAAAGATATTTAAAATTCTGCTAGAACTATTTTATCAATAAAAGTATAAATGGCTAGAGAAGACAAATGTCTTTCACAGACTGCAATACTATCTACCAGAAGAGAGAGGAAAGTATTGGAGTGAACACGGCCAGGGAGTCACACCTCAATAAAATAAATATAAATAATGTCTAAGTAGTATCCATTTCCACTCTTCTACAGTTTGTATTAATATCTTTGATTCCAAGCTTGTTTAAGTCTGAGGGACCTTATGTTTGCTTCTACCAAACTGTCTATCATATCGAGCCAATTGAAAAGATGCATTTACTGCATTTTGATTGAATTTCTATTTAATGTGTAATAAACTGTATTGGAAAAAACCTACATGTATATGACATTTAATAGTGTCAGATAGAATAACATACTGAGAGAAATGTGTGAAAGTTGTGGCCTAAGTCTAAAAAAGAAAGCTGCAAGAAAAAGGTTTGTTTAATAAACTATCATGCTTAAACTTCATTGGTTTTAAACTGTGTTGCACATTAGGTATTCAGATCTTCTGTTTTGAATATTTTTACCAAATTTAGACCTGATTACCATGTATATATTTCTATTAAATACAACAGAATAAGATTCCACCATGTCAGGACACCTGTTAACATCTTTTATTGATGTACATGTTCCCACTGCAAAGCAATTATATTCTGTAAAATATTTTAAAATGTTCTCTATTACTGCTTAACACAACTCCAGGGAGTCTCACAAATCAGTTCTCCTTCACCTCACAAACTTGGTGAGGGTGCACTCAATGCCATCATCCATGTCACTACCATTTAATTTGGAGCTAATTCATAGTGAAACACTTCAGATTTCAAGGGTAGCAAAAACTACATATTAAGCCTTGCCTTACAGTTACAGAGTCACTGAGCGCATTCTGCTTCTTGCATTCCACATTACACAGCACTGAAGGCTGCTCATGGTGGTGATTCCCACAGGGAATATATTACACCTGAGCTTTGTAATCTGCAGCTACTTCCAAATGATTTGCAAGTGCAGCTTAAGAGGTTGGTTTTGAACTTTGGAGCCATTGGTAGTTTTGATGCAAGTCACCTTAAAAAGGCTGGAGAATAGTAGCTGTGATCAAGACGCACAATCTAAAAGCTCTGAGTTTAACTGAGAGAGAGAGAATGGGTATTTTTTTTTATGACTATTCTTTTCCAAGCTCATGTCCTGCTCTCAAAAGAATTCTTTCAGAAAGTGGGCTGAATGACACATGAAAGCATCCAGGAGACATGATTCCTGAACTTGAGAAGGTATAGCTAGGGAGGACATCATGTGAGTAGGGACTGGGTCTGTCCTTGTTGTTGGGGAATAGTGACCTAGATAAAAAGTATATTTCACAATTAGCGTGGCTCACTGCCTGTGGATGAAAGAGTACACACAGTTTTACTCCCTTTAAACCATTATGGTGAAGGTTGCTAGAGTTCCTACTAGATGCAGCCCAAAAGTTTTATAAGAAACATTACAATAGTTCCAAGTATCAATTTTCTTAAAAAAATGCAAACAATTAAGGCTTGCACTAACTTTAATCCAATATAAGGTGCTATAGTCTTACCATAAAAATGAAACATTTTACAGAACTTCATTACAGATTTAGAACTTCAGATCATTATTGTTTTATGATTAAAAAATGAGCGACTTAAGACAAAAAGCTCAACATCCTTTAACTTCATTTCCATTCAATCTCTAATAAATACCATCTGCTGTGTACTTTAGGGATATAATACCCGTCAAAAACTCAGCCATATTATAAGAATCAGCACCAAGTTGATCTGAAATGCATATTTGAACAGATGTGTTTAAATTACATGTCTCTATCCACACGCATAAATTCAGAATAAGCATGTGTTGATTTAAAATGCATAAAAAAGGGATTTGGACATGCATCAAAAGTGAACAGCATCTCAGTGGATCAAGGCTCACATTACTAAAGGTCATCACTAAAAATAAAGTTTGAATTTATTAAGGGTTGCACCAGGGAACCGTTCTTGGGAACTGACTTAATGTTTGCTGCACTAAAGCAGCCACTGAAATTATGCTAATTTTCTATGACCCTTCACTGTTAACATTAGAGCTGTCAGGCATCGTCAGAAATAATAGGATCTGAGCCATGAGTAGCTGAGAATATTACATACTTTTTCTCAGTCTGACATAATGCTTATCATCAATACTGAATGTCTTAGGCTCTGAGGACCCATCCATGTCTGATTCAGTGACAGTCATTAGCTCTTCACTCTGACAGAGAAATCAGGCATATAAAACAAGATGATTAACGTGTCTTCTTGGCATGATGAAACCAAATGAAAAAATTGCAAGCAGTGCTCCACTAAAAAATGCTAATTTAAAAAACAACGACAAAAAATAAAGGAATCTGAACTTGGATTCTTCCCCATCTATAATCTACAGTCCTGCAATGTTTCAAGGACTTTGAAGATAAGGCAGATCAGACTAAAGGGCCACCTAGGCCCAGTAGTCTACTGCTAGCAATGGACAGCAGCAGAAGCTCAAGAAAGTGTTTAAGATGTAGAGTCCTCCAGAATCCCTTCCTCCTTCCAACAACGGGATTTTGTCACAGAGGTGTTTTTGTGACCAGCATATTGTGATGGACTACTCCTCCATTAATTTGTCCAGCTTCCCCTTGAATCTAAACCCTGCCATATTGTAACCTCTTGGAAGAAAAAAAAAAAAACACACCTCTCTCTTCTGAGCAGGAGAGATCAACAGATGAATAAGTAATCTCAAATATAAAGCTAAGCATAAATGCTGTCTGAAAAAATCAAGCACTGTGCAGCTAACGAGTTGTGGTCAACAGCTCGATGTCTCAGTGCAGACCAGTGGCGTTTCTCAGGGGTTGGTACTGCCACCAGCACTTCTTAATACCTTTGTTAGTGACATGGATGATGGCCTTGAGTGCACCCTCAGCAAGTTTGCGAATGACACCAAGCTGTGTGGCAAGATCAACACACTGGAGAGAAAGGATGACATCCAGAGGGACGTGGACAGGCTAGAGAGGTGGGCCACTGCCCACTGCCAACCTCATGGAGTTCAACAAGGCCAAGTGCAAGGTCCTACACATGGGTCAGGGCAATCCCAAATACAAGTGCAGGCTGGGTGGAGAATGGATAGAGAGCAGCCCTGAGGAGAAGGACTTGGGGGTACTGGTGGAGGAAAAGCTGAACATGAGCCGGCAGTGGGTGCTGGCAGCCCAGAAAGCCAACCATATCCTGGGCTGTATCTGGAGAAGTGTGGCCCGCAGGTCGAGAGAGGTGATTGTTCCTCTACTCTGCTCTTGTGAGACCCCACCTGGAGTACTGCATCCAGCTCTGGGGCCCTCAACATAAGAAGGATATTGACCAGTTGGAGCGACTCCAGAGAAGGGCCACGAAGATGATCAGAGGGCTGGAGCCCCTCTCCTATGAAGAAAGGCTGAGAGACTTGAGCTTGTCCAGCCTGGAAAAAAGAAAGCTCTGAGGACACCTTGTAGTAGCCTTCCAGTACCTGATGGGGGCTACAAGAAAGATGGAGGGGGACTTTTTTTAAAAGGGCTTGTAGTGACAGGACAAGGGGTAATGGATTTAACTTGAAAACGGGCAGATTTGGATTGGACATCAGGAAGAAATTCTTCACAGAGAGGGTGGCGAATCACTGGAACAGGTTGAGGAGCAATAGCCCTGTCCTTATTAAAGTATTTCTCCTTAAGGTGTGAATCTGATGGAATTAAATAACTTTTTGCAGAAACACAATGTGTAGGTGAAATTTTAGAAAATAAATAGGCTGGAACTAGAACAAAATGAAGGCCAAGCACATTTCAGACAGGCCAAAGTCAGCAATGTGGGATAGCAGGAAACAGAAGTTCTCAAAGGAGTAGCAGTATGACAATTTGGAAGACTTTAACAGGGAATTTAATACTCCTTCCTGAAGATCTGAACCAAGAACAAATCAAGGAAGAAAATTAAGAACCAACATTGCCTTGTTCTATTACAAGGTTTTGTTTCAGGTCATTTATATTACAAACTTTTGCAACACAGACAAAAAGAGGATAACAGCTCCTGGCAAGACACATTAAAGCAAAGCAGATTTTGAGGAAAACATGCTAACTCGAAAGTGTTACCGGAAAACAGCTGCCTTAAAGATAGATTTAGAAAAGACACCATTCTCTCATGTCACAAGCCCGCTGAAAACCAATTTGGCTGGATTTTTTTTTTTATCCTATTCTTTTGTGAGAAATCATCACATGAAAAGTTTTCCAGTTGCAAACAACTACAAGGAAATAATCAAAGCTGGGAAAAAAAGAGCATATATGCTACGGGGTTATTAACACAATACTTACGAAAGGTGTTGTTATCATTAAATATCAGAACCAAAGATTCAAGAGAGACAGCGATGAAAGCAGGTTGCCAGGACAAGGTTTTAGGAGTGGTAAGCCATTTTCCTAAATGTTAGTCAGAGACATTTAAAACACAATTTATGTACTCTTACTGTAACTAAAAAGCATTGCAGTTTTACACTGGACAGTTGTTGCTGTTAATTGCTGCACCTTCCTAAATAGGACTTCCAGAGGCAGCATCCATTATAAAATGCAAGTAGTTTAATTTTCAGAGATGATTTTTGATTACAAGTGTAGGACATTACTATCTCTGAAAACATACAATCAGCGAATGGTTAGGGTTGGAAGGGACCTTAAAGATCATCTAGTTCCAACCCCCCTGCCATGGGCAGGGACACATTCCACGAGACCAGGTTGCTCAAAGCCCCATCCAGCCTGGCCTTGAAGACAGCCAGGGATGGGGCATCCACAGCTTCTCTGGGCAACCTGTTCCAGTGCCTCACCACTGTCCCTGTGAAGAACTTCTTCTTGGTATCTAATCTAAACCTCCCCACTTTCAATTTAAACCCATTATCTCTTGTCCTGTCACGTCAAGCCCTTTTAAAATGTCCCCCAGCATCTTTCTTCTAGGCCCCCTTTAGGTA
>NW_010240397.1:0-15451 GCF_000690775.1 Eurypyga helias | reverse complement strand
GGCAAGGGATTTTTCTGTCAGATGCCAGCTCCTTGCTCAGTCTTGGTCCCCCCACATCGGTCAGAGGGTGCTGGCTGGTTACTTTCCAGCAGACCCTTTTGACAGACCACCCCCAGCATGGACTACCGCTTTTCCTAACCATTAAAATGGCATTCTCAGGTTCAGGTGTTCCAGGCCACTCACTGATGCAGCAAAATCTAGAAAAAAGATCCCTGTTTTTCATAGCTAGGGTTGGGAGAAGCCCCATTAACCCACAGGAATGAGGCCACGGAACACTTGGGGTGGTGAGACATTTTCCCTACCACAGTTTGGCAATGAAAAAGCTACATCTGTCTCATGGCTGAGCCCCATGGATGTGTGAGTGACTGACCATCATCGGGCTACTGAATTCTGGGTTTCTCTAAGCCCTTATGGTGCTGTGGGAGGTTTCCAGTTTGTCGTGACTTCAGAAAGCCAGGCACACATCCACACAGCTACAAAAGTGTGGGTGCACCTCTGTTTTTCTCTAAGCACAGACACCCCACGTTTCATCTCACTGTAGTCCAGAGGTACCCAGCTCCAGTATGTCCATGTCTCTCTTGTACTGGGAAGCACAGACCTGGACCTAGCACTCAAGATGTGTCTCACCAGAGCTGAGCAGAGGGGAAGGGTCACCTCCCTCAACCTGCTGGTAATGGTCTGCTTGATGCAGCCCAGGATGCTGTGGGCTCTCTGTGCCAAAACAGCACGTTGCTGGCTCCTGATCAACTTGTCCACTACCACCCTCAGCTCTTTTTTTATAAAGCTCTTTTTTTATAGACTGACTAGCCAGTCAGTCACCAGATCGTACTGGTGTATGGGGTTATTCCTCCTCAGGGCAGGACTTTGCATCTCCCTTTGTTGAATTTCATGAGATCCCTCTCAGCCCAATTCTCCAGCCTGTTGCGGTCATTCTGAAAGACAGCACAACTATCTGTTCTGTCAACCACTCCTACCAGTTCTGTACTGTCTGCAAATTTGCTGAGGGTGAGACCACTGTGCCTCATCATCTAGATGATTAACAGAGTTTTTAAACCTTCTTGGCCTCAGCACCAGTTCCTGGGGATACACCACCAGTGACTGGCCTTCACTGGACTTCATGTCATTGATAACAACTATTTGAGACAGGCAGGTCAGGCAGTTTTCTGTCCACCCCTCTGTCCACTTATCTAAGCCATGCTGTATCAGTTGGTCTATGATGATGTTATGGAAAACACCGTCAAATGTTTTCCTAAAGTCAAGATAATCAATATCGATGGGTCTTCCCTCATCTACCAAGCTGGTCATTTTGTCACAGAAAGTTATTGGGTTGGTCAGGCATAATTTTCTCTTTGTAAATCTGTGCTGACTATTCTTAAACACCTTCTTGTCCTTGATATGTTTGGAAATTATTTCCATGAGTAGTTGCTTCATCACCTTCTCCAGGCTCAAGGTGAAGCTGACCAGCAGTCCCCCCGACTGTCCTTCTTGCCCTTCCTGAAGACAGAGGTGACATTTGCTTTCTTCTAGTCTTCAGGAACCTCCCCTGATTGCTTCAGCTTTCCAAAGATAATTGAGAGTGGCCTCGCAATGACATTGGCCAGCTCCCACGGGACCAACACATTACGTCCGTGGATTTGTGTGTGTCCAGTTTGTTTATTTCTCCTTAGGGAAGGAAAATACTGACAATTCCTCATTTGCTTTCATTGTTCTTTGACTCATAACTCTGTTTTACCTCCAGAAACACTGGTGTTTAACTGGTCATCTCACAGTTTGCAAATTTTTCAGTCTACACGTCATCCCATTAATGGAGACAGAAGTTGGAGACTTCACTTCTTCCTCACCGCAGTCTTCACTCTCTGCTTCATCCCTCAAGGTGTTTTCTAGTTTCTAAACCATAAAGAACAAAAGATTAAACCATTTAAATGCTGTTCTTTGGGCTTTTCATTGTATCAAGAGCCCAGACCCTGTCTGTGCATTATTTAGTCTCACTTCCCTTAAAATTATCAACCATGTTTCTACCACCAGCACTCCCTGTTTTGACACTAACCTCTCCGTTTCTCACAGAAGCTATTCTATGTGGAATTAGAAACACTGATTCATCCCAATTAGTGTGTGCTCAGAGCTGTTCCTCATCTTCCCATGCAAGATTCTGAGTAACCCGCAAAGGGAAAAATACTATCACAATGCAACCTTTCTTTCCAAATCCTCTGCTGTCCCTGGATACCACAGCAGCCCATTTCAGCCGCAGTAGGCATAAAGATATTTATTTTGATTTATGCTTTCCTATCTGCTCCCCCTTAGCCACAAGAAGCTGATCTCCAAGCAGACGCATCATCTCTGCATACCTCTGCTCCCCAACCAGGCAGTGACCTATTTCAGAAGTCACACTGAGATCAAATGTTACTCTCTGGTTCATGGGTAAAAAAACTTTGAATCACAAGAGGAACTAGGGGAAAAAGATGTCCATCCTGCACACTGCTGTGCTCAGAGTGAGTACGGTTGGTTCCTTTCCCACACATCTTTGCTGTTTATTTGTTTTTTGATTAAGCTAACATGCATTTCAACAGCTGGATCCTTGAGAGTTTTAAAACATATCAAGGAGTAGGCTAACCCATTAACAAAAATATAGGGCTGGGAGAAAGAAAAATTTTAACCTGGCAGTTGCTGAAGCTTGTTTTTCTCGTAGTGGCTCCATGTACTCAAGGAAGTGGTGAGGTAAATGTGTGTGGGAAGATTTCACAAAGCATGAAAATGGCAACACAATGTGTGCTGATATGGTTAAAAATTTGTTACATCTAAAAGGAAGAGGAAAAGGCGAAGGCAGAGAAGGAGAAGGAGAAGGAGAAGGAGAAGGAGAAGGAGAAGGAGAAGGAGAAAAGGAAGGTGAAGAAAAACCACCCCAGCCAATAGTTGTTGTTTCAGCAAATTAAAGCTGGAGCCATTGACCATAAAGAAGCCAGTTATAAGGTTGGGTCAGAGTCATAGAGTTCATATTCATTAACTGGTAGCTCGTGGTCAGACTGAGGCTATTAAATCAAGGTACAGAAATAACACAGCAGTAGAGCCTCCCAGTATTTAAGGGCATTTAGACTTGAACTCTATAACCTCAGCTTGCTGATACTTCTCCCTTTCCCCTTTTGTTGCACCACTAAATCTTCAAGATTTTTATGGGTTTTGCTGTGTACAACATCTAGGAACAAAAATGATTCTCTGCACTGCAAAGCCACTGATTGAAGTGATCAAGCCACAAATTCATCTTTGATCAATATGTCATCAAAACATCAATTAAATAAACTTTATTTTTATGTTCCTTAAAGAAATAATGCAGCACTTTCTTTAACAAGGACAGATTAAATGCAACACATCTGGAGTCTGTTGTTTGTATCACTTGCCTTCCTAAACCAGGTTCACCAGTTATTTGTCTTGGATGAAAAACATTGAACCTTTACAGAAATGCGGGGGAAAAAAAGGAAGAATCTGGCTAAGCAAATTCTTAGTATGTGCCCTAAGCTTGATCAACCCAATTCTGTGTTATTTTTTATGGCTACTCATATTCCTGGTACTGGAGGTATGAAGTCACTTGGTAAGAGGGGCTCAATCTGATTCCAACAGAAATAAAAGGAAAGGAGTGATTTCTCACGTGTTGCGCTAGAAATAGCCAACACCATGTGAAAGACTCTACTTAGTTATGAAACCCTGCACTAGCACAATCAGTTGGCCACTGTTTGTTTACAGAGCAGTGGAGACAGGGAGAACGTAAAAGAAAACACAGTTCTACATGTATTCAGGATGGAGGCACAGTTATTTCCAAACAACAAAAAGATAACGTTGCTAAGTGCTGTTTCAAAGTTGACTTGCCTGTTAAACACATCCAGGTTTGGGAAGGGAAGTTGTAGTCAACAAATCTGCTTATAAAGGCATGGAGTTTAGAATAAAGTATGATTATACTTAAACAGAAAGCCATGCTCTCTAATGATTTACAAAAGACCTATTTTTATATATATACATCAAATATGAATGAGTATGTAGAAAAAGACTTCTTGACAGTGATCAGAGATTATAACAATAATATAGAACATTGCCATTTTTCAGAGACAAGATTTCAAAGAAAAACAACCAACTCCCTGAGCAGCCAAACTAATGACACCTTCTTTCATAAAGACTTCATGGGTTTATTTACTTAACTTTAGTGTCCAAGGATGTAAGATTTCCAGGTGATATTGGGTATAATTGGGCATTTATTTATAAAAGCGCTCTCTTATGCAGGTTCTCTACTGACTAAAAAGATGTGGGTTTACACTACAACCCTTCTCTCAGTAAAAACACTAATAAAGTCTTTCTTTTCCACTTGGATACTTATTTTCACAAAACTTATAGCATCTTAGTTATCCTTGAAACCTCTATCCTTTGTGGTTGATGGTAGCCAAAGGATTCAAAGGTTACTAAGGAGAGAGAAGGAAGAAAGGGACATAGACACATGGGCATAGTGCTTGCATTCACCATGGTTTTACCTGCAAAAACCCTTTAACATAGTTTCAGAGCAGGAAAAGTAGTAAGATTTGCACCTTTTTTTGTTGGTTTTGAGTTTTTTTTTTTTTCCATCTGAGGAGAAAAGTGGTAAAATCTTTAGCTCTATCTTTGGGAAGACCCAGTGATCTTGGACTGAGGCAACACAAACAAAAATATTAGTTACAAATAATGGAAACAATATTCCTGGGAACAGGCAAACGTGTCAGGCCATAGTAAGCCTGCTTTCCCAGGAAAAAGGAAGGAAGGAGTACAGGGTCCCTTGCAGTGACAAAGTGGAGGAATACTAGAGCCAAATCTCCCTGCTGGGGACTCCAGCCTAGAGGTGCAATTATCATGGATGTTGAGGGAGTTTGGTTCTGCAGGTAATCATCGTCATCATCAGGCATCCTGGTTCCATTTTTCACTTGAATGTGTGATTCTTTAATGCTAGATATCATCTTATGTTCTAATTTTTTCAGATTAAGGAGCACTAATTTATCTTTGACTGCTTTTCTCTCAAAAACTACTCATATGCCTTTTTAAGTCACACGTCAATAAGTTGAAGAAACTTAAGTTTTCCTTAGGCTCCCCATTTTCTTTAACACTGCATCTGGTTTTGAGACACTGGTTCAATCACCCCAGTTTTTCAGCTTTCTTCTTAAAGAGCCAACACTACAAATCTCTTCCTTATTCCCATGTCAGGCTCACGACTGTCACATACCCATATACCTGTAGCTCCTTGCTGCTACTTACTGCAATCATATTCCGATGTCTGCGGATCATTGTTAGTCCTTTTACCATGGTGTCAAGTGGCATTCAGGTTTTGTCCCCACTGCCCTCAGCATTTGCTGAGAGCTTGCAGTGACTCCTCAATCTACTTTTGTGTTTATCCTTTCCTGCTGTGAGTTTGGGATCCACACTCTGCCTATTTATTACCCAGTAGTATTAATGTCCTAAAGCAGCCAACAAAGGGTGTGAAGGGAGCAGGTAATGGTACACTGCCCCAGAAAGCTCTGCCAGCACCTACATTTTGCTATCTAAAGGTCTTCTGAGGCAAAGCTGTGGTCTCACAACCCCAGCCTTGGGTGGATTTTGGTTCTCTGAATTTGCCAAATCACTTTTTGAATATGCATACTTTGATAGCACCCACCAGATGCTGCTGCGAGGAATGACAGCCTAAGGATATTTGTTTGTGAAGGATCACATAATGACAGAATCATTGAGGTTGGAAGTGACCTCTGGAAGTCATCTTGTCCAACCTCACTGCTCAAGCAGGGCCCCCTAGAGCCTGTTGCCCAGGGTCAGGTCCAGATGGCTTTTGAATGCCTCCAAGGATGGAGATTCCACAACCTCCCTAGGCAACCTATTCATGTGCTTGATCATCCTCGCAGTGAAAAAGTGTTTTCTGATGTTCAGACAGAACCTCCTGCATTTCAGTTTGGGCACATTGCCATTGGTCTTGTCACTGGGCACCACTGCAAAGCGCCTGACTCACCCAACCGGGTATTTACATACGCTGATAAGGTTCCCCCCGCTGAGCCTTCACTTCTCTAGGCTGAACAGTCCCAGCTCTCTCAGCCTTTCCAACACCTGTCTGTTTGTTCTGAACCTCCTCTGACAGTTGGAGGTGATGCCCATCAGTTCACATTAGAGAGAGTGAGGAGCGGTTTTTTACCCAGCCAACACAGTACAAATATCTGTCACAGGCTCCTTCAGACACGGCTTTTCCAGACTCTGGGGTCCTACTTCATTTACTCCTTCCACTTTATTGATCATCCTTGTAGTGTTTCTGATCCTTCGGGTTCTACTGGGGGGACCATAACTGTACACAGCATTCAAGGGACACCATGAACCCACACAAGGACATCATGATGTTCTATTTTCTTTAGTTTTCCCTTCCTAATGATTCCCAACATCCAGGTGCCAAGGAGCATCTGAAGCAGAGGTCTCCAGGAAGTATGCTGCAGTCTGTATTCCTGAAATGCCAGAAACAAGAAGTGAGGATTTTGAAAGTTATAACTATCCTTGTCCATCAACAGTTTCAGTGGGAGTTGTGTGAACTGATTAACAGCAAATTCAAACTCCCTCTGTTACCTTTGAAAACCTGAGTTCGGGTTCAGATTCCTTTGTAAAGCAGTGAGACAGATTTTGAGTTTTCAAACCCTCACTACTTTCCTACCAAGATCGTTAGGTGGTCAAGGAATTAAAGCCGGGATCTGAGGGTTTTTGATTAAAACCTAGAGAGAGAAGGTGATCAAACCCACGCTTTGCACTTCCCATGCCAGTCGAAGTCACAGAAAAGTGACACATGATGGTTTGAGCTGAATGAGTCGCTTTCTGCATCAGCTCATCCAGCCACACAGTGAGCTACAAGAGAAATGGGGACTTTCTCTAAAAGAGCGTGAGAGAAGACGACTTTTCAGTCCGGTTTATCAGTCTGAGCAGCTCCAGGATGGACACAGCAGAGCAGGATCGGCATGAGCAAGCGAAGCACCAGCCTGGCTGCGCTGCCCGACTTCATCTCCAAAGGGAACCCTGCCAAGGGGTCCCCTGCTCCCTACCCATACCCGGCTGCTGTGCCCCCACAATCTCTTGCCTCCTAGGGATGTGCAGCATGAGGATGGACCTCTATGGCTGTTGAACCTGCAAACTCTCTGCCAGCTCTGCTGTTGTTGAGCAAAACCCTGATTTACCTGTCAAACACAAATGACAAACGATCGAGTTTCAGTGCCTTACTCGTTACTAGCTGCGGTGCAAACGTTCTAGGAAAACAACATTTAATAACACCATCAGCTAATTAAATGGGGTTTTCGGTGGTATTTATGGGAAGGGCTCGTTTCTTTTGAGTAAGTTTACTTTGACGTTATTGGGAGATGTTTTGTGGCAGATATTTACACTCGGCTGAATTCCTGTGGCATCCTCCAAGCACATTTGACACAGGCTTGGGGCCCGGGCTGCCAGAAGATGAACGAGCGCTTTGCACAGCACCTTATCAATTTGCTGCGCTGACCGAGCGGCGTGATTACTTTTCCATGGCCGGGAAGGTTGGCTAACCCTCCCTGAACCATTAATCTCAGGACAGTTTGAACTAAGAGAGATTTCTGTAAAAATAGACCACAAAGCATGCATCAGAGAGGAGAGGCTTTGCGTCTTTTACAGCTTCTTGACCTCTTCTGGGTGGATTTTATTTTTTTTTTTTAACTAATGGGAAGGATTAAACAGAATATCCCGGTGCCTCAGCGCAACACAGCGACCGATTTGCACAGCTGTTCTTAGTCATGGCTCCGGGCGGCAGCACGGCTGCTGGGGCTTTGCGATCGAGCACACAAAGCTTCAACTCGCAGCTCAGATTTTTCGCATCTCAAACTCAGCCGTGACTTACGCTCATTTTTTTCCAAAGCTTGGTTTTCCTGGAACCAGGCTGAGGTAAAAATGGAGGAAAACAGCAAGGAGGGAACACCTGAGAAGACTGCTGTTTCCCTAGCATCTAACTTTCGTCTAGCTGGGGATTAGTGGCGGCGGTGGGACACCTGGGTCCAATAAATCATCAGCATTGAGTAATCATTGCACACGCAGTAATGTGAGATGCATGATAATAAAACAATTGAAAGCAAATGCAATACATCCTCTGATTGAAAAAATAAGCAGTGCATGGGGCAAGGACACTTTGTCTCAAACCAGAAAAAAAGACTCCTACTTTTTTAAATTGTATTTGTTATGTAAGGTTATTTCTTTTGTCAGATATTTTGTCTGAAACCATAAAATAGAATGAAGCTTTTATATTGCGGGAGAAATGCCACTCACCTTACCAAGTGGGTCTCGGAAGGCTTCATAAATTTAAGAATTGGAGTGGTAAAGATTGCGGAATATGGAAGGGGTTCCTTAACCAAGATTCACTTTGTAAGAGAACAATCAAGCAAGTCTTCATCGCAGATCACAGTTAAGCATATAACAGTGTAACTTCCTTTATTTTCATACACTTTTAGTTACAACTTCAAATTCACTGTTAGGTGGGATGAACACGTAAGTAGTTACACTAGTGGAAGTGTTTATACCAGCATATATATATGCTGATTTAGACACAGAGGGAATTCAGATTTTACATCCCAGTGTGATTTTTTTGTGTGTATGTAAAGCTCGGTTGTGGTATGGTTGTTAGTGCACTGCCTGTGCAAGATCTTGGCTGCAAAGGTGAAGAAATTACTTGTGCAGCACAATGTTTGGACGTGCGTCTAATGAACACAGATTCATTCTCTTGATTTGGCGAGTTTTCTGTTTGAGCAACTTTAACTGTTGGGCAATGCAACAACAGGGGCTTGGTCAAGATACAGTTGAACATTAATTATCTTAAATTTTGTGCCACTGGAACTTAACAAATGCCTAGCAGTGAGCTCTCTTATGACCCAAAGCTGCAGACAAAGAAGTACTGAAAGAAACAGCAAGAGAAATCCTTATCTTATCCTCCAGAATATTTTTTATTTAATTTCATTTTTTAAAAAAGAGTTTGATTGAGCTTTCAGTTTTTAAACCTTGCATCAGCTGAAGCTGAAGCTGATGCAACAAATGGGTGCTAATGCAAAAATGGGTACTAGTTCAAAAGCGGAAATTTAACCATGAATCAATCTTCCAGACTTTAAATCAGAATACATTTTAAAAGTAAATTCAGAGAGCAAAAAACAACCCCTTCCCTTTACAGTCAGCTGCTCGGTAATTAGCAGTGTCTACTCTATCTCCAGTTTCTGTAACCAGGCTGTTTGTGGCTGTTTCTGGGGGAGCCACGTTCTTTCCCACTGCTGGACTATGAGCCTGTGGTTTCCATTCCGCATCTGAAGCCTGACGGGTGTTTCATCATCATCTAACAAGCTGTTCACACAGTGTCATGAACACATAAAATTGTCAGTCCTTTCTCCAAACGAAAAAAAAAGACCAACCGACCAGGAGATTGTGTTGTTACCACCACCTAGTGCTGGTCTTGGTAGACTTGCAGCAAACACTTTTATTGCCTAAAAACTACTCCAGAAAAAGGCTATGTGCACATGATTCATATGACCTTTTTTTAGATTCATAGCTGTTTGGTGTGGATACAAAAGGCTCACTCATTTTCCCCACTTATGCTGCTTTTAACTTGTTCTTTTAAATGATTCAAGATGTTGACAAGTTCTCGCTAAAATACTTAAAAGCATCTTTTGAACAATTTAAAGTTGAAGCTGTTAAGACGCCAACTGATAACGTATGAACTTCCACAGTCATTACCACATACTTTAATGTCTGTGTCTTCGTGGTGGTTTTCTGTAGCCAACACACCCTTCACGAAAATTAATGGAGTCTCAAAGACTGAGAGCCAACTCATTTGTAAACAGAAATCATTTTCCCCATATAGAGTGTCGTGGTTTAGGTCCAGCTGGCAACTAAAGCACCACACAGCCGCTCGCTCACTGCCCGCCCCCCCCATCAGTAGGATGGGGAGGAGAAAAAATTAGGAAAGTCTCGCCGGTCAAGGCAAGGACAAGGAGGGATCACTTACCAGTTATGGTCATAGACAAAACAGACTCAACTTGTGGAAAATATCAATTTGTTACCACTCAAGTCAGAGTACAGCAATGAGAGACAAGCCAGGTTTTAAAAAATTTTCCCTGCCCCATTCCCTTCCTCCCAGGCTTAGCTCTTTCCCCTATTTCTCTACCTCCTCCCCCCCAGCAGTACAGGAGGATGGGGAATAGGGGTTGTAGTCAACCCATCCCATGTTGTCTTTGCTGCTCCTCTCATCAAGGAGAGGACTCTGACCCTGCTCCAGAATGGGGTCCCTCCCATGCAAGACAGCCCACCACCAACTTCTCACACACAAGTTCCTTCCACAGTGTGCAGCCCTTCAGGAGCAGCCTGCTCCAGCATGGACTTCCCACGGAGTCACAGCCTCCTTCGGCTCCTGCGGGCACAGCCCCCCACTCTAGTGTGGGGGCAGGGGCTCTCTGCCCCCACTCCCCCTGTGGCCCTCCATGGGGGAAGTAGTACAGTCTGCCCTCTCACCATGGGCTGTGATACCTGCCTCTGTCACATCCCACTGCTCTCTCCAGTGCAGGTCCTTTTTGTTTCCCCTCTTAAATACGTTAATCACAGAGGTGCTAATTGGCTCAGCTGTGGCCAGAGCTGGGTCTGACTTGGAGCCAGAGAAGCTTCCAGCAGCTTCTCACAGGAGCCTCCCCATGGCCCCTGCCCCACTACCAACACCCCACCATACACAACCAACACACAGAGGAATCTGACCAGTTTTCTCCTAGAAACTGTCCTGACCTCACTTCTTATCAGCATCCTTCCGAGCATTCCCAGTAACTTCTAGGAAAGCAAGTACAGCCTATCCAGCAGGCTGGGATGCAGTGGGACTCCAGAAAAAGAGCTAGGATTAAAGATCATGCAAAATGCAGCCAAAGAATAGGTTTGTAGGAAATGTTTATTTTTCAGTACCCCATCAGACCCCTCTACTCCCCTCCAGGTGGGCGTTCAGTCTATGCTTTGTTGAGAGGAGCAGCTTACATAGCTTCAAACACAGGGCAATGAATATGGGCAGATAAAGCCTGAAAACAGCTTCCCTGAGGATTACTGGGAATTTTGAGAAAATTATATAATGAATAACAAAACCTATTAAATAAGCATGGTCAGTGATCATAATACCATGATCAGCTTTCAGCAGCACAGAAACTGCCAGCCTTCTTAGGGTCCACGACCTAAAGACCTGGAGGAACTACACTGACATCTCACCAGCATGATTGAAGCCAAGAGGAACAAGCTCCTAGAAGAGCCATCAGAGGAAGAATGATACCAGTGGAGACTGGCTTTAAGATGTGCCTGTGGACAGAGGATGTCTCCCCATCATTAGGAGCCAAGGAAACGGTGAGTGCACTCTCTCTGGAAGCAGGAAAGTCCAGTGGCCTTGGCTACTTCTGGCAAGAAGTGCTCTGACTTAGCAAGGAATTCATATGAGCTGATATATCTGTGGACAAAATGAATAGAATACGGCTCAAATATACTAGACAATAACTATATTGTTGGGATAGACAGCCCACCTAGTCCCTGGTGTAGGCAGTCCATTTATCCTGACTTCTCCCTATGGACTCAGCTTCTCCAGAGATCTGGAAAAGTGGGCAGGGGATGCTGTGCTGCTCCCTGTGATGTCCTGTGCTCAGTCTCCCAGCAGCCCCTGACCAGCCATGTCTGTCACAGCGGCTCCTGGAGCAAAGGGAGCTGAGGGGCGTGCTGCCCCTGCACCCTGCCCTCTCCCAGCACAGCCCGCAGCAGAGGAGCCCGCTCCTCTGACTGGGAACTTGGTACCAGGAAATCCCAGCAGAAGCACTCTCGCCTCTCTTGTTCCATGAGCCTGCTCATGCCCCAACTTCTTTACAATATTGCATACTACATTCATAATTTTATAATAAATTAAAAATGTAATGATGTAATTTTATTAGAACCTGTATATACCTACATACAAGTAAATAAAAATTCAGAGGTGGAGACCTGAAATCAGATTCACACGAGCCAGGACCCTACAGCCCGCAGGAGAGGGGATGTGCACCAGTGGATGAGCATCAGTGCAGGGCATGAGGTGGAAGGGTTGACAGAGGACAGGAAACTGCTTCCTTGAAACCCACTTCATTCACGTGCTGTTGCGCTGTGTCATCTCAGAGACTGATAGAGCTGTGTCGGAGATCCATCCCTCTGTGAAAGACTCTAGGTCGCTCCTTTACTCCTTCATCTCAAAATGTCTCGCAGTCAAGCTGTTGGCAGGAAAAAAGTCAATAAATCAGCAGTCACTTCTGATGAGGATGAGGGCATTGACCAAGAGCCCTTGTAATTCAGTATCTCCAATAATTACAACCACAGCTGTATTTTATTGTAGGTGACATCATTATAATCCATCACTATCACTAAAAGGACAAGCAAAATAAAGGTTTGGTATGGGAAGTATGACATATGGAACTCCTCATTGTGTTTTCTTCTTAGTGTCTAGCCAGCCTTCAACAAAAAAAAAGGTCCATTTTTTAGGGATTGTTCAGAGCAATTTTTGCCCAGCCCTCTGCTCCCTGTCCTGCTGGTTTGCCATTACCTCCGTGTAAGAGAAAAACTTAGGTTTCTAACCCGTAGTAAAGTATATGTAGGTTTATGTGTTTGGGTTTGGGGTTGTTTTTGCCACCAGAGGTCAGCATACACCTCTTTAAGTAGCAGCTGTTCCTAGCTACTATCATCTAAATTCAATGGGGAAAGTCTTGGGCATCCCTGGACCCCAAACAGCCACCTTTCAACAGAATTCGTCATGGTGAGCACAGATGGGGCTGAAATGCTTTTAAATGGGGGGAGAAGATTTTCTGTGCACCTCAGACAGGTCAGCCAAAGGTTGGGATTACTCATT
The DNA here is from genome assembly GCF_000690775.1 of Eurypyga helias. Classification (NCBI taxonomy): domain Eukaryota; kingdom Metazoa; phylum Chordata; class Aves; order Eurypygiformes; family Eurypygidae; genus Eurypyga; species Eurypyga helias. The sequence continues at coordinate 2,541 of NW_010240397.1, read as the reverse complement.
GCTCTGTAAGGAGCTCTCCCTTTCCCACGGGTAGAGTGACAAGGAGGACGCAAACATTCATTGTGCAAATTAAATCAGAAACACAGGTCTGGAGTTTAAGACTGCTCTGTGATATCCACAGAAGCATGGCACCATGGATCTGGACTTCACTGACAAGAGGGTTTCTCATCCATGCCTGGAGGCATTTTCCCCTTATGATGCTTTCCTTCCTCCATTCTGGAAGCCATGTTCAATTTTCTCTCCCTCTTCCCCAAGAAAACCCAAAACCCAGCCTGAATGCACTGTGCAATAACAGCTGTAAAATGCAAACCACATTGTATTGCTTGTACAGATTTTGTCTAGAAATAATTTTGAAAATAGGATGCTGCCTCAAGGCACAAACATCTTCCTCATCCCTCAAAATCATAGAATCATAGAATGGTTTGGGTTGGAAGGGACCTTAAAGACCATCTCGTTCCAACCCCCCTGCCATGGGCAGGGACATCTTCCACTAGACCAGGTTGCTCCAAGCCTCATCCAGCCTGGCCTTGGACACTTCCAGGGATGAGGCATCCACAGCTTCTCTGGGCAACCTGTTCCAGTGCCTCCCCACTCTCTCCGGGAAGAACGTCTTCCTGAGAGATATAAAGGCATATAGTCTCTTCATCCTACATTGGGGAATGTCTCCCTTACTCAATTCCAGGAAGCTCAGGGCCCAAGGGCTTTTTTTTGTGTGCACTCCCTTCAGGCTGACCGACGCCATGCTTCTACCTCAAGCACCAGCACAAACGGCAGAGCAGCTCTGTGCCTCTGCAACAGAGAAAACCCACAGCAAACAGGACTTGGCTCTTTTGTGCTGTGTACCTAGGGATGGTCTTTATGGCTTGCCCGATTTGTACTTTTGGAAGTGACTTGGCTCAGCCTGGCCTAAGCATATCTGCCCATTGATTTTAAGGACTGTAACTTATTTGGTTGGTTTGTTGGTTTTGGCTCCATGACTTGCCCTGAAGGAAATAGAAGTAATAAACTAATAGCAGGCACTTTGAATAGAAAGAGGTCTGGCAGACTTCTGAAAAAACATGAATCGGAGGATTCAAGATATTCAAAATAACTGATGATATAGAAAAGGTGGGTTGGGTGCTTGTTTTTCTAGTTTTCTTATAACAGTGAAATGACAGAATATAGAAAAGGTGGGTTGGGTGCTTTTTTTTCTAGTTTTTTTTATAACACAGTGAAATGACAGGCAGTAAACTTAAAATTATTAAAAAACAAAGCAAAAAAAAAGTGTCTAATACCATGTTTAATTATCAGCTGAACAGATAATTAAAAGAGGTATTAGACAGCTCTAGGAACTTCCACAACTTCTAGAGGGGCTTTAAAAGAAAAACTTAAACACTCGTGCTTTGGAACAGGCGAGACCCGTTCACAGATAGGCTTGTTACAGCTCCACTAGTTCATTAACTCTTCATCTGAAATGTTCAGTACACTCTACAGTCAGAAAAGGGTTAATGGGCTTTGATGACCAATGTTGCAATATTATTGACTTTCACAGATCTTTAACCAGGGAACCTGGGAGAGAGCTTTGTTACCTGGATATCCAACTTTGTCCACAACCTATTTATTTACCAAGGCACAAGAATGAGAGATGTGTAGCTGGCTAAAACCAGATCAGATACTTAGCCTGCTGGCATCAACTCATACAAGTTTTGCTCATGCAAGTTTTTCCCAAAATAGCCTTGGGACTGAATTTCCTCCCAGGTCATGCCTGCTCCTGCACAGCTCTCTCTGCAGGGGCACAGCAGAGCTTTCCATGTAGTCCTTGGCATGAACTTGCATCCCTGCGGTGAGCACAGCTCATCTACAGGGACCTGTATCCTCAAAGATCTGGAAAATAAAGCACAAGTGTAGTGGAATGACAGTGGTGAACTAGGCAGCAACACCTGGGTGATGCTGGCAGTGCGGTTTTTCCTTGGCTCCTTTGGAGAAATGCCCAAACACCACACTATGGATTTGGATTCAGGGTGACTGAACAAGAAGCAGCTCTAAATTTTGCTATCTAAGGCTGCTTTTACCACTAAATACACAGCTGAACGCCGTCCCCATCCGACAAGGCTGTGCTTTTTAACTTGGTCAGTAGGTGTCAGTGGTACACACGCACACTCACACATGGACACATTTTTTAACCAGCATCCCTCTTTCTCCCTGGTGGCAAGATGCAGCAGCTGGAAAAGGGGAGAAGAGAATGTATTTCAGAAGAAAAATGCTTCCAAGAAACATATGAGATTCCTTGTCCTACCCGTGAATGTGATGAAACAGCAGAACTGGATAGTGACAATTTCAGGACTGACATACAGGATTTCAGTCTCAGTTCTGGACATCTTTCATTCATTCTTTGTGAAAACATGCATTCTCACCTTCCCTTTTCAGACTAGTAGCCCTCACATGGCTATACAGTTAAAAAGTATACTCTAAGTTGTTAGGCTAATCCTAAAACTTTCTCGACTGAAAAAATATGGAAAAGGATTATCTCATTACATTTCATCCAAGTTTAGAATCACAGAA
>NW_010240396.1:7957-19960 GCF_000690775.1 Eurypyga helias | reverse complement strand
TGATTCTATGATTCTATGATCCCATGCCTACGCCTAGAAATCTGAAGACCTCTTTATTTACTTATTTTTGAAGTTGAGTGAGAAGTGCAGTGCAAATTCACAAATTGGGAAGAATAAGAAAAGCATAGCTTCTGTTTGATCTGCAGCATCGAGCTTTTGCTTTTGATCTCTCTGGAGGTTGTGACAAAGTACTCTCATCCCTCTGGTCAATCAAGTCAGCAAGAAATCATTTTCTCCTTGCTAAATGGTTGTAAACTTTACAGGACTTAATGAAATTAGCCTAGCAAGGGCAAGACAGTGATTGGAAGTAGAAGAACAAATCACTCAGGTCCCTAAAGGTAGTCTTCTAGGTCCCCATTGAAAAAAAAGAAAAAAACCCCAAAACCCCAAAGTTTAACATCTAGTTATCTAACAGTGATCTAAATTAAGTTGGAAGGGAAAAAGACTCTGACAAGAGTGATAGAAAATGTTTTAACTAGGAAGATAAAACTTTTTTTTTTTTTTAAATGAGAATTCATTCTACCAAGCTCAGCAAAAAGGAAGCTGCATCTTGTTGACATTTTTTTTTGGGGGGGAGGGGGCAGGGATGTGGGGGCTACACGACACAATAACTTGGGGTTATCTCATTTTGCAGGAGGTAATTTTGTAGGTTAAAAAGTACTTTATTTGAGAATGTTGAGATGTTATTTATTCACTAGTGCAAGACCTTGAAAGAGGACCTATTAACATGCAAGAGCAAATTTTCAGATTCACAGAGTGGAAGGGGCTGGAAGGGGCTTCTAAAGATCATGTAGACCAAGCCCCCTGCCAGAGCAGGATCCCCTAGAGTAGATCACGCCGGAACAAGTCCAGATGGCTTTTGAAAGTCTCCAGAGAAGGAGATTCCACCACCTCTCTGGGCAATCTGTTAAGAAATTTTGCTGTTAAAAAGAAGGTGAGTCTTCTTTGAAACACAATCAAACTATGTATGGCATTCTGAAGAGAACAGCAAATTCCAAGCTATAGTCTAAGGGCATACAAGATAAATTCAAAGGTTGAGAGAAGTGGATTGCAAAAACTTTACAATGCAATGTAGGGTAGTTCCACTTTGCATTCGACTTTATCTCTGAATTTATGTATTATGTTTGTCTACACATGAAGGAAAAAGCAGCTACTGGGTAAATCAGGTCCCTAAAGCTGATTTCAAAGAGCATACATCCCACCCTGTGCCCCCATGTAGACTGAGTGCTATTAATGGAAACAGTGTGGCTGCATTAGCTCTACATTACACCCATGCTAATTGCTAGCTTCTTAAGAGATGTGATTAAGTAGGAATAGAAGCCTGTGTTAAAGTACAGTACTTGTCCTTAATCTAGCTTGCGTATCTCCACACAATTTTATTGTGCTGCAGAGGCATACCCTTAATAATGTCATTATGTTCAAGTCTGTCAAGCCTATTATGTGCTCTGTCAAGGGAAGTGAAAATCGCAACTTTAACGTGACCAAAGTCACTATTTTTGGCCCTGTAGAAGCAGTAAAAAATATTTTCTTTAAATCAGTGTATACACATGCAGAGAAAAGCTGTCACTTGCATGTAATTACATCTATTTTGTTCCTGGCCTAAGATATTTTTAAAGAAGGAATTTTCACAGTCTTTATAGAAGAAAATTGAAGACACTGTGTTCCTACTGACAGCTCTTCAGACTGTTAGGAAGTTAAAGGTACATCTGTGGGACCTGGACGTTGGGCTGCCTGCAGCTGGTCAGGAGGCTTTACCCACTCCTGCATCGTGGGTGTGAAGGAGAACCTACAAGGAGATAAAGAAATGCATATTTTTTTACATGTAGAAGTGACAGCTGCTCTACAGAGGCCAAATTTAAGCAGAAAATTGAGTCTACCTTGACTATATAGTGACACAAACTAAGGCAAAGGAGAGAACTGCTTCTCTAAACCCAGTGAATCTTCTTAGTATTGATCTCTGCTCAATTTTGTAGCCTCCAAAACAACATGTGAAAGGTAGAAAGTGGCAAACATTTTGCTCTCTATCTGCTAGAGTTATAAACCATTATTAGATAAGCCAGTTTTAAAACGCAGTTGGAAATACCAGTTGCTTTGGACAGAGGTATGGTATTCATGGCAAACACGAATCAGCCTGAGTACACCTTTAACTAACTTAATCCACTATTATTTTGATGCGCTTAAAACACCTGCCTTGTAGACAAAGGCCGTGTATTCTTCATGGGGCATTTCCTAGGGTGGGGCACTGGCATTGTGCTAAGAAAACGGAGAGCTTTATTGATGCCAGTTTGACTCGCTTTGACTGACTCTGGTGTTACGTGGTTTTATGCATCAGACTACTTCCCAGGGGAATTGGGAAGTTTGCAGACTGCTTTTCTTCCGAGTACGTAATAATAGTACAGCGACAAAAGACACCACTTGTCTGAAATTACTAGGGACAGAGAGACAGCGAGGTGTGTTCACAAATGCGGGGTCATGCTGACCTCTGATATCACACTGCCCATCACAGTAGCTTCTATACAGTGCCTTCAATCTCTCCTGTGATCTGGTCTAGAAGTTCTTTAAGTTCAGATATCTCTTGTGGTATATATGACACTTAGTACAAGCAGACCATTATCTCAATGCATCTCGTTAACTGCTGCTTTAAAAAAAGCAATTAAGAATGAAATGCCAGTTACAGAGTTACAAAGAAATTTATTATTAAATGTGGGCTTGATTGGATAATTATATAATAATGGAGCACAGTAGCTGGATTTAAAGGTGGAAACACTATGAGTTGGTGTAGGATTCTTTAGTGACAAATGGGAGCTGGAATTACTATCATAGGGATGGCTGGATTTGTGTTTTTGATCAGGAATGCTACGTGCTTCACTTTCTCTGCAACAGGTATTAAAAATATTCATTGAAATTTAGCATCAGTTAAGGGGTTCTGGGAGAATGGATAAAATTGTGTGCACTAAGTAAAGTTTAAGCACATTAATTTTAACAGTTTAACAAGTTCAGACATGGCTACCTCCCTTCTCGATATGCAGTTTCCTTGAAGCCAGAGAGTGGGTATAATGGGTATTTAAGTTAGGCATGCCTCTTTGCCATTAAATTAGAATGAAATTGCCTCCTACAACTAAAATGCTACCCACGGGTGTAAAATAATATGATTTGTTTTGTAAATAGATCAAACAACCTTTATTAGATGATGGTGACTGTGGGAGAAGCAGCATTTTATTAACATTTGAGTGTGTATATCTTCAATTCGTTATATTTAATCAAAGTATGCATTTGACAGCAACCTAGGGACTGGAGTAATCTTTCTTGCTTTCATGTGCATTAGACACTGCCAACTTTTAACGGCAAAAAATACCTTTTTGTGGTCCTGTTGCTGATGTGTAATATGAAGGAGCTAAGAGAATAAAGAAGTGGAAAGGTGTGAAGATCAGTGGAGCTCCACAGCTGCCTAGTCTCAGTAATTTCAGGAGCTAACAGGTGCTGAGGATTTCCTTGGAGGAAAACCTGTGAGCGATGAGGAAGAGGAGCACTGCTTTGGAGTGCACTCTCAGGAAGGGCTGGTGTCTCCCAGTTTTTCTGCAAGGTTTCTTTAAGGGTTGCATATTGCGTTTGTGATTGTAAAGTTGTGTGTTGAAGAGCAGAAAATTATTTTCCACATCGATGCCAAATTCAGGTATTACCAAACTGTCTTCAGTAAACTATACTAGATTATTTGTGTTAGTTTTCCTTTCCAAACTCTTTGGAAAAATTATGCTGTGCCCTTACATGTCAGTCATAGGCCATGACTGTCGTTGCAAATAGCCTAGCATTTTAAGTCTGAGTAAGTCTAGTAACAAGCTAGAGTACAGATATGCAATACAGACATAAACTGGAAAGCACCTATGGATAAACATTCCCTGGGCAGAGAATAAAATTCAACTGTGACTAGATTTTGGGCTCTTTGATAGATGTCTGTGTTACCGTTTCCTAGTTGGCTCCAATAAGCCCCCTGGTCAATACTGAACTTTCAAGATACTCCACTAGCTTAAATACCACATTTCTTACTGCACCAGCCTTGAGGATATGTTTATGTTCAGGGACACATCCAAGGTGAAATAGGCAACATAACAGGTTTATAACAGCTTGGAACAAAATTCCTCTAATTTCAAGAAGGAAAAAGACATGGCTGGAAGTGAGAGCTAGATGAAGCTGATTTTCCATGGCTGATTTCCTCAACCATCTGCAAGACTTTTGGGGTGTAATCAGAGACTTTAGGAGCATTGTGTCCTCCTTGTGGACTGTTACTGAATCATAACACATTTTTGTGGATTTTTTTTTTATCTGTAACCAAATGAAGGTAATTTTTTGCTAGGACAATGAGCCCGTTTGTTTCTCTCTTCCCCAGGAGACACTTCTGTGAGTTCTTCTCAGTTCTCCAGTCCCTTTTTTCCTCATCTTGGAAGGAATAATCCCATTCCTTCATACCTCTGCAAAAACAGTGCGTACAACCTTTGCCCAGTTTGTAGTCATTTCACTTTCTATGGCTTGGTTGGCACTCCAAGTGTAATTATGGATAAAGACATCTGCTTCTTAAGACCCTGATAGGCATATGAGGCAAAAGGCAAAAAAAGAGATAGTCTTAAGGCACAGGGATATGCAATTTCTCAAGTCAAGTTAATATTCTTAGCTTGAATGTAGGTGCACACATCTTTCACATCTCCTCAAGCTGCAAAAAGGTCTTATCACTTGAGCCAATTTGCATTTGGAAACTGGAATAAAATTTCCAAGGTTGCTACCAGCCCAGCACCCCTTACTTTCTTGTGAGGAAAGGCAGATTGAGCCATATTGTTAACAACAACAACATCATCAAAATAGGGCATTGGAGGCAACTGTGTATAATTACAGAATAAATGGGAGGAGGTTGTCATTTGGGTACTTCAATTTGCAATCTTCACACTTTCTCAGTGTGAAGATTTACTTTTATCAAGTAATGTTACTTAGGTTGCTGCCTTCCAGTGATGAGTATATTGAGACATGAATAAACATGCGGGAAACTGGTAGTGATCTCTCAATTTGTTTCCTGGAACACTGCATTATAATAGCAGAAGAAATCTTAACAGAAATATATGTATTGACTGCTTCATGAATGGTTTTATGAAATCCCATGGTTTGCAGGAGGAAGAGCTGTGTAATAAAGTGTCTGGTTATGGTGTTTCTGTCCCAGAGTGCAGTTTCATTGGATTTTGAACACTTCAGAAGTGAGAAAGTTTAACTTGTGCTTTCATTTCTCCAAAGTTTGGCAATGCCTCAAAGCATCAGAACGTTTGAGCACTGAGGCTGAGCTGGTGCTACCACCACTGCAGGATCAAAGGTTCTGTGCTGCAAACACCTGGAGTCCTGCGGTGGCAACCATGAGGCCCCGGGGACTCAGGGTTTCCAGACATCACCAGGTCCAAGTAGACCCGTCCTTGTCTGGAGCTGCAACTGCTTTATTTCCAGATTCAACATGTCGCTTTTGCTACGATCAATTATTCTTCCTTTACCTGCAGGGTACAGCACATACTTGAAGAAGACATTTAAGGCTGCAAAATCCAGGTCATAATGGTGGAGAAGTGCATCCCTGTAGCTTTACTATGTCCTTTCCATACTCTTTAATTCCGCTGCCGCATTACAGTTACCCTGATGTTAGCCCTGTGGACAGCCAGTTAACCATGAGCCAGCACAGTACACTCATGGCCAGGAAGGCCAATGCTATCCTGGGGTGCGTTAAGAAGAGCGTGGCCAGTAGGTCGAGGGAGGTCGGTCATGCTCCCGCTCTGCTGTGCCCTGATGAGGTCACATCTGGAGAACTGTCCAGTTCTGGGCTCCCCAGTTCAAGAAAGATGGGATCTACAGGAGAGAGTCCAGCAGAGGACTATGAAGATGATAAGAGGACTGGAACATCGCCCTTATGAGGAGAGGCTGAGAGACCTGGGTCTGTTTAGCCTGGAGAAGAGAAGACTGTGAGGGGATGTCATCAATCCTTATCAGTATCTAAAGGGCGGGTGTCAAGGGGATGGAGCAAGACTCTTTTCAGTGTTGCCCAGCAACAGGACGAGGGACAACAGGCACAAACTGGAGCACAGGAAGTTTCACCTGTGCTTGAGGAAAAAATTCTTCCCTGTGAGGGTGACAGTGGTGTCCTCCTCGTCGGAAGATATCCAAACCCTGCCTGCACGCATTCCTGTGCAATCTGCTCTAGGGGATCCTGCTCTGGGAAGGGGGTTGGACTAGATGATCTCCAGAGGTCCCTTCCAACCCTGACTATTCTGTGATAGGTACTCAGTCCCACCTAATCGAGGCCCACAGGATCATAAACAGTGTTAGACAAATTCTGTTTCCTGATTTGGGGCAAACTCTCCTGTATGATTTTAAAATTTTAACATGTAGATTTACTGCCCAGGCATGTAATCCTTATACAAAAGTATATAAAACACCACCATACTACAAAGCAGCCCTCACATTAGCACACAAATTTCCTAGATAAGGCAATTTAAAATATGAAAATTTAGATATATCTAATTCTGTGGGGTTCATCTGCAGGTTTTGATCCAGTGGTTCTGAGAAGCTTTCTGAAGTTCATAATATTAAATTTAAAAAGCCAAAGCCAAAGCACTAAAACTGTTTTGCTTAATTCAGTAGATTTTTCTTGTCTGGGAGCATTACCTGTATGTCTGGTCTGTACCATTTTCCATCTCACCTTCAAAAAATTTTCTTTTAAACGGGAATAAAACCGTTCATTAGTAGTAAATTGGATATCAGCCGACCGAGTATTTGTCAAAGGGATGTGCAAGGTGTTGGTTTTTGTCTTCAGTGGTGCATGAGCTGTACTGAATTTTTCTGCTTTTTTCAGTGTCTGAGAATAGACTCAGATAGAAAAACCCACCCTAACAAAAACCCACCACCATTGTTTTTTACTAAAAAGAACAGGAATGTGCCTTGTATGAGAGGGTCTTGTGCAGTTTGTGGTGTTGAGTCCTCCATGCACACCAACAGGAGAGGCAGGAAAGCTGAATGGGATGTTTCCGTGCAGGGAGGAGGCCAGGCAAAATGAGTAAACAATGCACTCTGGAAGTGCAGAACCTATGACGTCTGTCGTTTAATTTCCTCCCCTCCCCTGTGCTTCCAAACGTCCATACCCACCTTCACTTTGTTAATCGCTGCTTTATTTCAGCTCAATACTTACTGTAAATTGACTGCTGCAGGAGTAGAGGTTTTTAGACACCATTGAGCTAATCAGATTAGGGACACAGACACTGTTGTGACCAACTATTGTGTGTGTGAAAAGACAAATGGAAAAATGCTCCCTTAGCAGTGCTTGTAACGAGCTGCTGCAATAAATGTGTGACTTGTCAAGGCTCTGGCAGGAGACTGATCTTTATTGCTTGTCTCCAGTGACACAAGGTGATTCAGGGTTACAAAAGACTCCATCTGTCACGTGGCAGGAACCACTTCTTTTGGGGTTACTGCTACAGGAGTTTAAATGAGTGGATTTATACCTGGCGTGCTGTGTTGTTTTTGTTGCTGATGGCTCTTTGGTGGGAGACTTTTGCTGGGGACACTTTTAAGAAACTAGTATCTTCCAAAGGGCATCAGCAGATTAAAATTCATTTAAATCCTATGCATAGTGTGCCTTGAAAATTCAATTAATTTAATGAAAGACCCTTTGCAATGGTCAGTAATCTAAACCTGTTCATTTTGTAAAACAGGCTTGTATAAGGCTAATGAATTCAACTGTCTGGGCTGCGAGGGAGCAGGTGAGTGAAAATGCACTTTCCTTGTCTGTAATGGTCTGATTTGTACAGAGTGGTGTTGAAGATCATGTCAACAGTTCAGATTTTATCCTCCTGTGCTTCCTTGACTGCTTCAGATATTGCTACCTTTGAATGCAAAAAGGAGTAGAATTTTTAAAAAGTAGTGTGAGATGCTCTCTCGGACCTTAAACCTCGCTTGGAACAAAATGTAGATCCTTTCTGTCCTAAATTTGTGGTATTTAGCTTGTTTAAGAGGCATTGCCATCTGTGTGCAATGCAAGGGGAATGACACTTCCTGTGCAAAACATTCCCGGTGATTATCTTGGTCAGTCATATGCTTGGTATCTTGACACCGTGACTGCTAACTATCCAGGAATCAAGAAAACACATATCGGCAATAAACCAGTAGATTCACTGTAGCAGTGTTTAATGTCTTAGCTTCTCAGCAAAACTACTGTCCCAGTCCAAGCTAATTGCTTTTTCACTTCTTCCTTACAGGGCGGGGGGGAAAAAAAAAATTGAGATTAAAGAAGTAATGAATTTGTTTTCATAGACTGTAACATATTCCTTTACAGTTGTGACTATGTCAAACAACTGAAACCTGCGTATAAAAATAGAAAAAAAAAAATCTAATGTTAACCAACATTGTGATACAGTTTTAAGTTGGTAAATAAGTTGATCTGATTCAAGAACAACAAGTTCTTGAGACTTCAAGGTTAGATTTTTAGTTATGAGGGCTGTTTTCCACAGTAGCCCAATAACAGACAAATTACGAAACACTAAATAACATGTTCTATCTGTATTTTGTCCACCAGTCAAATACTAGGGAATACAGAGGAGCTTTACAACGTGTCAGCTTATCCATGGTCTTCCAACATGGGACAGGAAGAAACAGTTAATGCCAGAGCCAAGACGATAAGTAAGATGAGAAGTTCATCATCACCATGCCTTCTAAACTACCTGTTGCCTGGGATGTGTTTTTGGGACAGTCTTCTGACTGCAGGTACTGATATTCCTGAAGGAAAAGAAACAGCCTTGGCAGTAGGTAGCTTATGTTTTTGGGGCACTTGCAGTTCTAAAGCTCACCCATTTTTTATGCCTAAAGCTCATGGAAGATGGAATGTTTTGACCTTGCTGCGTGGAACGAAAAGTTGAGCCTAAAAAGATTTGACAAAAGATGCAGGAAAATTTAAGATGATTATATCATTATTACAAGGTTTTGGTGGAACCAGTATGGTATCAACATGAGGAAACATAACTGGAAGCAAATAGGAGCAATGCACAGTATTAGAGCAGATGAGGTCTGAAGCAAATACTATGTTTAAGCTGATCCAGCAATTTGATTTGTTGCTGGAAATACTAGTACTAAAAATGAAGTCAGATTTAGTAGTAGGTGAAGGTTTACTGAGACGAGATTTTTCCCACAAAGAATCTAGGTCATCAGAATGTATAAAAATATGGCAAATAAGAGAAGAGCTATGGTTTGTATTATTGGCATTAAAAATATCTAATATGGGATAAAAAATATATAATCTCTTGTCTTGCTGAAAGTGATAGTGAGTCCCCAAGAGGCACATGGCACAACCAGGGAAGACCTCAATGGAAGCTGTTTTGGACAGTACAGGGTTGTAAATGCTGGACTGCCTCAGAAATCTTACCTGTAGGAAGAGCCTGGAAGAGGTGTGTGTTGGGCTAATTACTTTTTAGCATCGTAAGTGAAAGAGGAAGAGATGGCAACAAATCTTTGGCTGCACAAGGAGCAAAGATGAAACCCTTTTTTTTTTTCTAATGTGCTTCCAAAATTGTTAACAGAACATTCATCTCTGCTAAATGGAGCAGGGACTCTGAAAGAGAAGGACTAATGTTGAACCATTTTGGAGCAGACTCTGTTGGCAGACTCTTTTTTCCTACTTGGAGAAAGCTGTGTACTGGTCAGACACTACTGGAGACTATTACTCCCCTTTCCTTCTGACAATTTTACTATATGAAATATTATGGTTAAAAAGGTGACCTGAATGAGTGATCGGATGCCAGAGTTCAGTCGTCATGAATTCAAGGACCTTGCGGTGGAACGCACTTTTAGCTGCACAGTTGCTATCCCTTCTGAGCCCCAGTCCCACAGAATGAAGGAATGCTGTAATTCAGAGCTGTTAAATCTGCAGAAGGGCACTGATGAGACGTGTCATTCAAACAAACATTGATGCCAGTAAACTCAACTTTGAGAACATTTGTGATGACCAAATACAAAGGGACATGAATTCTGTGGAAGTAAATGAGCTGGAGATGGGGGAAGGGGAAGATACCAGAATGCCAATTACTGGTCTGATCCATGTCATCATTAATTTTATTACGTACATTCTTTTGTTTCTCCTACTCACACATTACCTTGATGCTGCTACATAGAGAACTTGAGCTTTCTATGTTATTAAAATACCTTAGCTAAGGTGATCTGGAATTCCAGGAACATATTTGAGCATATTCTACCTCACGTTTGTGTTTGTGGCCTATTTCTGCAAGTAAAAAGGGATCTAAGAAGTAGATTTTTACTAAGAAGTAAAAAATTTTCATCTGTTGACACAAAAAAATTGCCCATATAGCTTAATTATTTACTCACAACTTGGCACCAACAAGCACAGTTTGTGTGGAAATAAATCCCAGAGCATGAAGAATTATCTGGAGATTACATTACAGGATTATTTGCCTTTCCCATGTTTTTACAGTGTGTTTCATAAAAGCTGTAAGAAGATCACATTTGCTAATTTTATCTTACATCTTTATTTCACCCCAAAACTATTCGTGTCTGCTTCTCACTTTTTTTCCCCTGCTAAATAGGTTGTGAAGTAAAACCTATAAGCATAATACACTGGTTCAGCTCTGTTTTGTTGGCTGGTCTTCTTATTGAAATAAAACTAATAAGAGGGAGTTGAAATCAGCTTTAATTATAAGGTTGAGGTTTGAGGGAGAAAAAAACCCCTAATGGTCTCATTTTAGATGCTTGGATCACGACTTTTAGTGCTGGTAATTTTGTTCAGTTGTCCATTAAAGGATATTTTACTTATTGTATGAGTGTTAAAGGAGTCTGCTCCTTTCTTACGGAAAAACTGAAGATAAACAGCATTCTCTGAAGACATTTTTTTGGATCCTTTTTTATTATTGAATCAAAGATTCTTGGTTTTGTTAAGCTTAATATTTCTTAGAAAGACAGAAACTGCATGTCCTACCTTTACTGTTCCATTTTCTCTGCTATTGTATGTACACTCTTTATATCCTCCAGCAATTTTTAATTAAAATAGAAAATTTTGTTCATATATGGTACATCAATTATCCCCTCCGCAAATAAGCTCTTCATTACCTCATTTGCTGGCCAGTCTGTCCCTGGGCTCACTCTGTGTGACCTCTTGGCTTTTTTTGTCTCATTATACTCTTTGATCAGTTTCTTGACATCTACTGTCACAGTAACATGAGGATTGAACACTTTCTATTTATCAACATTTTCTAATAGGCTTTTTTCTATGCTGGATCTTGTAGGTATCCTGCTGGATACCTTTCAAAAGATGCCAGGGTCCTCATCTCTCATAGTAAACTTGGGGAAAATGGTGATTGAGCTGTAGGAGGGATAAACAATGTATTTGTCTTTTTCTTGTTTAGATTAAATGCATAAAGAATATTCTTAATATGTAAAATTAAGCCAAATATTCACGTTTTGTAATAAATTGGCATTGGCTTTTTTAACAGTTGCTGGAACACGTCAATTTTGTATGCATGTAGGTAGGTTGGTATTTTAAAGGTGTGCAAAATTAAATGTTTCTTTGTTACCCATGCCAGCCTAAGGCATACCTGTGTTTGCAGATGCAGATTCCACAATCTTGCAGTGATGTGTGTTTACACCATTTCTAAATCTTTCTCACCACTATGAGCACGGGAATCGAGTGCTTTCAATACGAATGTCTAACTACCATTAGTTAGAACAAAGATTCCCCTTTTCTTTGGAACAAGGAACCTTCTACATACCGATATTTTTTGCTCTGGATGTTGCCATAGTGTGAGAGGAGGTGGTGTTGCACGTTGGCAGCTCCAGAAGTAAAGTCACCGGGAGCCCCTCTACATTGGTCCAGTCTACTTTGGTATGTGTCTATGTCTGAACTGTTTGGTTTTCAGTATGAACACGAATTAATTATGTTATTCTCCAGCAAACAACCTATAAATTGTGAATTAGTATTTTTTGCAAATA
>NW_010240396.1:1726-7936 GCF_000690775.1 Eurypyga helias | reverse complement strand
GAACTGAGATTTAGACGAGTAGAAAAGTTTGCTTCTTGCGCATGTTATAGCGTAAAAGCTATATTGCATCAAGGTTTGTCCCACTGAACATACCTTTTGATATCTCTTAGGAAGTCCTACAGATCTGTATCAAATGACAGTCTGGCTATGCTAATCATGCACCACTTTTCAATTAGAAGGTGGTTTTGCACGATACTAGAGAGGTAATATATACAGATTAGGATAGCTGTTGACCTGGCAAGATCCCTGCCTGGACATAGCATTACATCTTACCCGTTGCATTAACTGACTGTAACTTTAATGGTGATATCTTAACCATGCAAATACTAGCTATGCCCAAATAGCTAATATTTGATTTTGAAACCTGAATGATGTTTATGATTGTTGTGGTTTAGCCCTAGTAAGCAACCAGGTACTACACAGCCACTTGCCCAGCTCCGGTCCCACCCCTCCTCCACCACCATTAGGATGGGGGAGAGAATTTTATGAAAAAATAGAAAATTTTTCGGTTGAGATAAGAACAGTTTAAAGTAATTTTACTACTCATACTAATGCTAATAACAAGATGTAATGAAAATACGACTACCATATGTAATAAAACAAAAAAGAAAATAAGAATCACAGAATCACAGAA
The DNA here is from genome assembly GCF_000690775.1 of Eurypyga helias. Taxonomy (NCBI): domain Eukaryota; kingdom Metazoa; phylum Chordata; class Aves; order Eurypygiformes; family Eurypygidae; genus Eurypyga; species Eurypyga helias. The sequence goes on along the minus strand of NW_010240396.1, from coordinate 7,302 downwards.
CGGTTTTGTTTAGTTCCAACACCCCTGCCATGGGCAGGGACACCTTCTACTAGACCAGGTTGCTCCAAGCCTCATCCCGCCTGGCCTTGAACACTTCCAGGGATGAGGCATCCACAGCTTCTCTGGGCAACCTGTCCCAGTGCTTCACCAACCCATCTGGGAAGAATTTTTTCCTGATGTTCAATCCAAACCTCCCCACTTTCAATTTAAACTCTTTACCCCTTTTCCTGTCACTACAGGCCACTGTAGGAAGAAGAAAAAAAAAAATGATGCAACTACTCAGCACTTGCAAACTAATGCTCAGTCAGTTCCCAAGCAGCAATTTCTCCTCACAGCCAATGTCCCCACCTTATATTCTGAGCATGACATTTGATGGGATTAAATGTCCCTTTGGATTTGACATTTTGGATCAGCTATCTGGGCTGTGTCCCCTCCCAGCTTCCTGTAGAAGCAGCAGCTTCTTCCCAGCTGGGATCACAGGTGCAGTATCAGAAACTGGAAAAGTTCATGACTTGATATAAACATTCCTTAGAAACAACAAAATAATTCGTATTATCAATATTCTTCTTGGCACAAATCTAGAACATGACCTCATACCAGCTATTGTGAAGAAAACTAACTCTGTCCCAGCTGAAACCAGCACAATGATTAAGTACCAAACTTTGGCCAGGCACATTTTTGGCTGAAGTGCAACTCTAAAACCCTTTATCTTATCCCTGCAGTGCCTGCGGTGTGTTGATTTCTGTTAGCTGTGATGCTCTACCTAAAACTGTGTAACAAGGAGAACTAGTACGCTAGCAAACTCTGTCTTTGTTGTGATTTTTCTTTTGCTGCCTAGGTGACTGCTACTGCTGTCAACCAATTACATACACACAAAACGATCCTATTTTTAACTCCAAAAGAAAGGAGAAATAATAATTTGTCTTCCATTTTTTTTATTTTTTTTTCCTATTCAGCATTAAAAAGTCTATTTATTCTAGCAGAAAGTTGCCAGGTACTTCGTGTAAGGAACTGGAGGCAAATCAACACACATTGCAAAGGTGTTAAATTTTTTACAGGCAGCTGAATAAGTAAATCTCAAACTTTAAATAAATATTTCTTTGCCTCGTATCAGCCCAATGTGTTATCGGTTATATTAAGTTTTCCCATATAGAAGGATATTTTATTCTGCCTTGATTTTAATAATGTGTCTTTAGATCGTATTTGTATCATTATTTATCTATATTTAATGTGCATTTGTCATATATTTATGTAAATAAAAGCTTCTACTCCAAAACAGTGTGTTTGGTAGCAATGACTAATTTCATTGGAGCTGAACACACACTGGCAGCTCTCTTTCAGAAAGCAGGTCAATAGAAACATTTTTTAAATGCATTTACAGGAACCAAACCCCTTGTCATAAATCCTGGTGTATTTTTACTGAAAAAAGTGCCAAATCTTCTGTAGAGAATTCTTAAAAGCTGCATGTTTATTTTGCAGTTTAGAATTTTTAGATTAATTTGTCCACAATGATTGATTTTTATTTTTGTCTATTATGTCTAGTTATACTCTTTCTTTTTAAATGCATACTACATATCTCAGATTTCCTGAAACGCAATCCCTTAGAGTTATTGTAAGTCACCCAACTGAAAAGGGATACCTCAGCCCAAGAGGGGATGGAATAGGCAGATACTGAAAACAGACCTAGGAAGACTTTCTCTGTTTCCTGTATTTGGAGACAGAAAAATTATTAAAGGCATTTTGGAATTAAAGCTTATGTGTGAACCCAGAAAATGTTCCAGACCTCTTCTGGCTATACAATTTTTAAAAGACTGTTTTTGGGAAAAGCACTGTAATGTGTTTTTATAGTCTTACCCTTTCCATAACACCTTGATGACCTGATACAATTGCATCATCTATTTGTACTCTCTGCCACATTTATGAAAATGGTTCTATTTCTGTCTTTGATCACTGCAGAGTTGTTTCGTTCATCTTTTGGATGAATCCATTTCTCTTTAGTTTTCTTTATGATCATCTCTTTTTCTTTCTGGACCATATGAAAGTGTTCAGATTCTGTGCCCTAGATTTTTTAAATGGTTTAACTTGCCTCCATCTCTCTAAATTTCTGCCAGTTGTGGCTTAATGACTTATTGAGAAGCATTCTCATTTTTGTAAGGAAAATGCTTTCAAGGCAGCTTAGTTTTAGAGAAAAAAACTTTATGTTTTCTGATCATGCTGAAACTGTCCTATTCATATTTACTAAACACATTCTCAGTAAATTAATTAGGTAGCCCTTACCAGAACAAATTATGGTGCTTCTGTAGCTTTTGCTTCATTCTTAGCAAACACATTTATTCTTGTCCAGACGCTTCGACTTGTTTCTGGAACTGAAGGACTCTGAAACATGCAGATATAGGGATGTGCCTTGGGGCAGAGCTAGTCCAAAGGGTATCTTGGTGCTGCCTCCACCTTTTCTTCATCCCGTGATCTTCATGATGGCATCTTAATGTTGATGACAATCTGAATTCATGCCCTACATTTCCCATAGTGCTGTTTCCCTGACGATTTAGTAATCCTGTGATGAGTATCTCTGGATCATTTTTATTGTTATATATTCTTTCCTGTTGAAGAATGAAGTTTCATGTATGTACAGTGAAAAGTGAAAGTCCTCAAGGAGCTTTACCATTGCTTTCTTTGGACAAACATGTTTTGTGCAATAAAACTAAAAAGAAACAAGTATTTATTTAATCAGCTGTGCAAAGGCTTGAGGATCCTTTCTTTGGAATAACAGATTGACTAGGTTGCAGTTACTCTGTTATATTCCTTGAGGTCTTATGAACAAGGTTCTTAATTTTTTTTCTCTCTGTCATTTCTTCTCAATGATCTGATTATAAATCTACAGCATTTTTGAAAGAAAAAACACCAGAATATTTGATATTAGAAAAGAATATGTAGTTAACCATATTAATAGGATATGCATGGATGAAACGTGTGAAAGTTTCTCTGAGCTGTAAGCAGTATTCCTCAAGTAAATCTGTGTAAAAATAATGACACTATCACAAAAGAGGCAGAGGAGAGGATCTTACAAAACAACATAGTATGCTATATATAGAAACCCAACTGATTCTGTGTATATTTTAACACTTCTTTCCAGCTTGATAATCTAGATTTTGAACATGAAGATAGATTCTTTTGTGTACATATAGAGTTAGTAAATGTGAGAATGGCAATGAACCAAAAAAAACCAGTAGTTTTGTGTTGGTTTATGTTCTCATGGTGCAAGATCTGCAGGTAAGGGAAACAGATTATTCTGTGGAAACAAGAAAGGCTTAAGCCATCTTGCCTGGTGTGATCTAGAAGATCATTTTGCAATTTCCATTCCTAATAATGAGTCATTCCTAATAATTAGTCTATCAGTTGTCTGCTGGAATTGACAACACAGATTTTAAACCAGTTTCACATGATCCTGGGCAGGGAAATTGGTCCCACTGAGCTTTCTTAGGATTATGGGCTAAGTTGGCCCATCTACATTTAAAGAATTTAGGTAAGGTTTTTACGGGTTCCAGCTTAATCTTCTGAACCAATTTGCCAGTGTTTGCTTCTGAAGCTGTCCTACCTACTTTGTCCCACAAGTAACACATCTTGCCCTCTTCCCTCAGGCAGCTGTGTCACAACATCTGGAAACAGTGGCTCCCAGCTACCTGATGCGGTGGCCAGTGTTTCTGTTGAGTGAAGGACAACCCTCACCCAGAACACGTCCCCAGGACTAGTCCTTGACAATTGTAAAGCATGATTTGTGCATGAAGTCAGTCAGCAGAGATCTATCTTTAAGGTAATTTCCAGCTGCTTTCTGTAAATGGCAATGTTTTTCCATTCTGCTTGTCAAATCCATGTGTCTCAGAACCATCTGTTTCCAAACATTGTCTTTGATAATAAGAGAAAGTCTTCAAATTCACTTGTTAAAACATTGTCTTTGATAATAAGAAAAAGTCTTCAAATTCACTTTTTAATAAGAAGTTCAAAAACTTTTCTCATTTTTATGCATGAGCTGGAATCTAAATTCTGTTCAAGCTCTTTGTATATATCAGATTAACCTCACAGTGCTCAGTGAAGCTGCATTAGATTTATGGCATCATTACTGAAAGATAATTTGGTCTCTGGCCACCAAGAATGCAATGTATCATGAAACAAAGCCAGTAGGGAGATTCTTTAGAATCCATCTCTAACTGAAGCAGAAATTCTTGTAGAAGTAGTCAAATGCCAAGTGAAGTTTGAGTCTTTCTAAAATATTTTGGCTTTGGCTCATATTCATATTCTTAATTTCCAAATAATACATTTATTGAGAAAATAATAGGCACATATATTTACAAATAAATTGTTCTGTCCTTTGTATGTGCTTAATACTTTAAAGACAGCTGCTACGTAGAGTGTTCTGGTTTTGTAGTGATGTTATCCAAAAGAACAATACATCACGCTTTCATCTATTCCCAGGTAGATTCTGTTCTACCATTATGGAAATACTTGTACTGAAACAGATCTACTAGTGCACAGAAGAATTGGTAACATCACCCTCTATTTCAGTATAATTATGCCATCTTTAAGGCTTTTTGCTTATTGGTATAAAAGCACAATTAGAACCTTAAATTAAATAATTACTTGCATCCTGGTATAATTTCCAGATGTAGATGAAGCCTTGAAAGTTTAGGAGGTTTGTTCACTGTAATTTCCATGTCATTGCAAACAAACATGTAAGGCAAAGTCAACTATTTGCCTTTTCATGCTTTATTGTACCAGCCAAATGAAGGAATATAAAAGTTTTTGAGTGAACATTTCTTATTTGAAGAACTTTGCATATGGTACTCTGGTTACTAGTTAATGTAAGGAAAATAGTAAATAAGCAGATTTTTTTCCTTTTTCACTATGTTTGAAGTACATGAATAGTCAGGAGGTTTTTGAATCAAAATTTTCCAGGAGATTCCATTTCAAAACTGCACGTTGTCATCTTTTAGTCAACAGGCAAAATTTTTCTCTTTCTCTTTTTTTTGTCAAATATCCCGAACCAACAAAGTAGATGACATTCTGAGTTGTAGATGACATCCAGACTATTAGTCTCTAAGTCTAGTTTTATTCTTCCTGCAGATTTGAAAGAAAATCTTGTAAAATTTCAAACTTTCACAATGTAATATTGCACCTTTTGTTTACTGAGGTTTCAGTGCTCTGCTCTAAAGTCCACTGGCTGTAAGACTGTGTATGGAAATTGAGTTGACACACCATGTGTATTGCAATTCTGTTCTTAAGATAAGGGTTTGCATGTTAAGTGGGTGGGATGTATGCACCCTGTATCCATTTTACGGAGAGTGGGTACCTGTTTTAGGAGGGAGCTGAATGACATCTTCAAGCAGGTTGCTGAAGTGGGAAAATGATAGGCAAGGTGTCAGCTGAGCATACTGGTATCTTCTTTTGTCAAGTTTATAATAACAAATCTGAAAGTCATTTAGAGCATAAAATCAGAGAATCACAGAATGGTTTGGGTTGGAAGGGACCTTAAAGATCATCTAGTTCCACCCCCCCTGCCATGGGCAGGGACACCTTGCACT